>NC_134402.1:217688432-217817802 GCF_038048845.1 Mixophyes fleayi | reverse complement strand
TTATAGGCTGGATGCGAACCCTCAGCGGAAAAAGCTATTCAATTGTTTTTTAACGCTGTGGGTGAAACAGGCAAATCTGCTGTTTCATCTCGCACCTCCTTGGTCTGCTCAAAAAAAATTTTTTTTTTATTAAGTTAAGAAAAATATACATTAAAATGAAAAAATAGGTGTAAAAGTTCATAAAAATAACCTAAAAACTGAAAACTACTAATTTTTAAAAAAATAAAAGTATAATAATTAATAATTTTTTTAAAAGTTCCCCCTTTAAAAAAATCCATTAGTGGTGCATGTATTTATACTTTATTTTTATTTTTTTAAGGGGGGGGGGGGTGGTTGTGCCTGACCTCAGTCAGCTCTCAAAATGGTGAAAAGTAGCATGTTATTTATTTATTTTTTAAAACAAAAATCAATTGCTCCCCACTCTATTTAGTCTTAACCCTAGTGCTGGCAGGCTATTGCTGTGTGTGTTAAAATCTTGGAAGAATTTTGCGAATGGTTCCCCCTATTTTAATTGAACCAGCACTAGGCAAACCAGCCGGGGTAGTAGGCACTATAGCAGGGGGGGGAAACGCAGTTTGGGTCCCACGGCCATAATGACTAAACACCCACAGACTGTTCAGTGCTGGCCTGGATTCCCTAGGGAGTGTGGTCCGCTGAAAAATGTAAGCGGCCCACCCTCCTAGGGACACCCAGCCCAGTGCCGATAGCACTAGGGCTCTTCCTACTACCCCTGGGCTGTGTGTAGTAGGGTAATAAATGGGGATTTTATATGAAAAAAAACAAAAATTTTTTTTTTTTACTTGTGGAACTACATGTCCCAGCCATCCATGTTGGCCTAAATAGTGTGGGCATGCTGCTACTTGTCTAACTACAAGCACCAGCATACCCATGGCACCCAGGGCATGTTTGCACTTGTAGAACCACAAGTGCCAACATGCACTTACACCCACGGCTAGCTGTGATCTGTAGTTCCACAAAGCAAAATGTTAAATAAAAGCACAACACCCTCATTCCAACCACAAATCTATATTAAAAATAATAAAACCCCAAGAAATACAGTAAACACCCTCATGTACACCATAGATTTTTATTAAAAACAAAAAAAAAATACCATGGACGAAATCCTCAGTTTTATGATGCTTTACCTACACACACTCATTTACGCAAAGTCCCAACAAATATTTGTACCTTTGAAGAAAGGTCCGGCTTGCTCACTGTCCCACAAATATTTGTACCTTACAAATGTCCATGCTTGGCCAGTGTTCAAGAAATGTTTGTAAATGGCAAAAAGTTTACCTCCTTGTAAAATCTTTAAATCTGCTGTCCAGGGGGGGGGGGGGGGGCATTGTTGCTTGCAGTGCTGGGGCCCTTCTTGATTGCAGTGTGGGGGCCCATTCTCTTGTGCAGTGCTGGGGCCCTTCTTGATTGCAGTGTAGGGGCCCAATCTCCTTATCTCCTTTGCAGTGCTGGGGCCCTTCTTGATTGCATTAATTTGCATTCATTTTTTATACTAAAATAACTGCCTTAACCACTCCTCATATTCAAACTCACTAGGACCAATAATAGAGTGTGAGGGGGTGGATGCAATGTTAACAATTGAATTGAGCGTTTTTTTTTTTTAAAACGAGCGCTCGAACAGGAAAAAACGAGCGCGGGTTCTTGTTTTTTTTTCGAGTGCAGGATTTCCCCCCGTCTCGCTAACAATTGAATATGCCCCTTTGAACACTGGCCAAGCATGGAGATTTGTAAGGTACAAATATTTGTGGGACAGTGGGCAAGCCAGACCTTTTTTCGAAGGTACAAATATTTGTTGGGACTTTGCGTAAATGAGTGTGTGTAGGTAAAGCATCATAAAACTGAGGATTTCGTCCATGGTGAGTATTTTTTTTTTTGTTTTTAATAAAAATCTATGATGTACATGAGGGTGTTTACTGTATTTCTTGGGGTTTTATTATTTTTAATATAGATTTGTGGTTGGAATGAGGGTGTTGTGCTTTTATTTAACATTTTGCTTTGTGGAACTACAGATCACAGCCAGCCGTGGGTGTAAGAGCATGTTGGCACTTGTGGTTCTACAAGTGCAAACATGCCCTGGGTGCCATGGGTATGCTGGTGCTTGTAGTTAGACAAGTAGCAGCATGCCCACACTATTTAGGCCAACATGGATGGCTGGGACATGTAGTGCCACAAGTCCCAAAAATTTTTTTTTGTTTTTTTTCATACAAAATCCCCATTTATTACCCTACTACCCACAGCCCAGGGGTAGTAGGAAGAGCCCTAGTGCTATCGGCACTGTGCTGGGTGTCCCTAGGAGGGTGGGCTGCTTAAATTTTTCAGCGGACCACACTCCCTAGGGAATCCAGGCCAGCACTGAACAGTCTGTGGGTGTTTAGTCATTATGGCCATGGGACCCAAACTGCGTCCCCCCCTCCCCCCCCCCCGCTGTAGTGCCTATCACCCCGGCTGGTTTGCCTAGTGCTGATTCAATTAAAATACGGGGAACCATTCGCAAAATTTTTCCAAGATTTTAACACACACAGCAATAGCCTGCCAGCACTAGGGTTAAGACTAAATAGAGTGGGGAGCAATTGATTTTTGTTTTAAAAAATAAATAAATAACATGCTACTTTTCACCATTTTGAGAGCTGACTGAGGTCAGGCACAACCACCCCCCCCCCCCTTAAAAAAAAAAAATAAAGTTTAAATACATGCATACAATAGATTTTTTTAAAGGGGGAACTTTCAAAAAATTATTAATTATTACACTTTTATTTTTTTTAAAAAATAGTACTTTTCAGTTTTTAGGTTATTTTTATAAACTTTTACACCTATTTTTTCAGTTTAATGTATATTTTTCTTAACTTAATAAAAAAAATGTTTTCTTTGAGCAGACCAAGGAGGTGCGAGATCAAACAGCAGATTTGCCTGTTTCACCCACAGCGTTAAAAAACAATTGAATAGCTTTTTTCGCTAAGGGTTTGCATCCAGCCCATACTTTAACATTGACAAACGGTTGGAGCGCGATAACACCGTTTCGGTAAAAAACAAAAAAAAGATTAGAATTGCGGGAGAAGTTTCCGCGCTCGAAAATAAGAAAAAAAAAAGACTTAACGCGCTCGAAATTACAAACTCGCTAACAATTTAATACCCCCCTTTATGTTTAAGAATGTTTACAAAATCCCTCTCATCTGGCTTGGTTGTTCGCAAGACTCACCCCTTGGACTCTCAAGCTCAAGCTGAGGTTCCTCCCTGTCCCAGCATGCCATGTTAATGGCTGTTATGCCATAATGGGACATAAGCTGGGGAGGGATTGGATTTAGTGGGCAAAACTTTGTTTTGCATTTTGTCCAGTCACCCTAGTGTCACAGTCAGCTCATGACTCCACAGTGACACAACTGTACTTGTTATTTACATCAACACAATTGAACTAATTTTGATTGTCATTTATTGCAACACATTTATGTACTATGTTCTGAATTCAAGTATTTGGAACACCCTCTCTACAAATGTGTTTGCCTCTGCCAGTGGAACATGTAGTTCCACAAACATGTCTAATAGCGAAAAAACACAGACACTGAATGTTGCATTAGTTTATTTAAAGTAAATAGTCAATAAACCCACTATTTCACGCATTATTATTCCCCTACATCCATTAAGAATTCTTCTATATTCTGTCCTGAAATAGTCCAACCGGAAAAAATAAAACCCATTGATAGATCAATAAGTCTTGTTTCTAAGGGAGCTATTATGAGAATAAATGAAAGTTGTCAATCTGTGAACAGCGAAGAGTGGTTTTCCCACACTCTAGCCAATTAGACACATTCTGCTCTAACTGTGCAGTGATCCCTTTCATTAATTTGCGTCATGTTGAGTATATATTTCACAGAAACTAATACAACATTTGGGGCAAAAAGTATCAAGCTATGGTTTGGTTGAAACCTTATGTATTGCTAGCTTCCTGGGAGACCAAATTTTAGCCCAGGGGTTAAGACTCGACTCGGTGGTACTGGTTACCACGGCACTCTCAACCCAGACAAGGTTCTAACCGACAGGGTAATAACGAAGACTATAAGCACTACAGTAGTAAAATTACTACTTACCATTTTTCCGACATACACTTATCCGGAGCTTTAAATAAACGTTCACACTCCATTACGATTGGACTAAAGACCTAGAGCATGAAATGATGTCAGTAAGGACAGACTGCAAGTGGCGCTTTTAAAGCAGCAATACCCGGACCCCACAACTGTATTACATTATACTAAATATTATACATATTTAAAGCTACGGAAAAGTGTATGTCGAAAAATGGTAAGTAGTAATTTTACTACTGTAGTGCTTATAGGCTTCGTTATTACCCTGTCGGTTAAACACTTGTCGGGGTTGCAGCCTATTAGGAACATTTTAAAGGAAAGAAAATGCAGGTTGCCCAGTGACCCAGTCCAAGGTAACCCACTATGGAATGTCTCGGGGGGCAGATGCCCCGCTGCCCCCCAGCCCAGTCTGCCCCTTAAACCAGGAGAGAAAGAATATTTTAGGTAAGTATTATATATCATATATATAATATATCATATATATCATATATTGCATGCGGGCGGCAGTTGGAGAAGGCTGCACGTTGGGTCGGCTCTGTGTCTTTCCTCCCGCGCAGTTGTCTGTCCGCAATTGTAGGGCATCTGGAGACTTGTGGAGACGGTGGGAGATTGTTGTGGGGGTGCAGGGGAGTGTCGTCGTCGCTCCGGGGTCGGGGCCGTGCCATCTGTCCCTGGCTTGTCTGCATCGGCTGACCTACTGGCCTGCTGTGTGCCGAACCCCGGTTTGTCAGTTGGCCCTTCTCCTGCTGAGTCCCTGGTTTATCTGCATCAACGTATCTACTGTGTACCGACCCGGCTTGTCAATTAACCCTGCTCCTGCTGAGTACCTGGCTTGTCTGCATCGGCTGATCTGCTGTGTGCCGACCCGGCTTGTCGGTTGGCCCTTCTCCTGCTGAATCACTGGCTTGTCTGCGTCGGCTGATCTGCTGTGTGCCGACCCGGCTTGTCGGTTGGCCCTTCTCCTGCTGGGTCCCTGGCTTGTCTGCATCGGCTGGTCTGCTGTGTGCCGACCCGGCTTTTTGGTTGGCCCTTCTCCTGCTGGGTCCCTGGCTTATCTACATCAACTGATCTACTGTGTACCGGACCGGCTTGTCAATTAACCCTTCTCCTGCTGAGTCCCTGGCTTGTCTGCGCCAACTGATCTATTGTGTGCCGACCCGGCTTGTCGGTTGGCCCTTCTCCTGCTGGGTCCCTGGCTTGTCTGCATCGACTGATCTGCTGTGTGCCGGCCCGGCTTGTCGGTTGGCCCTTCTCCTGCTGGGTCACTGGCTTGTCTGCACCGGCTGATCTGCTGTGTACCGACCCGGCTTGTCAGTTGGCTCTTCTCCTGCTGGGTCCCTGGCTTATCTGCATCAGCTGATCTACTGTGTGCCGACCCGGCTTTTCAGTTAACCCTTCTCCTGCTGAGTCCCTGGCTTATCTACAACAACTGGTCTACTGTGTGCCGGCCCGGCTTGTCAATTGGCCCTTCTCCTGCTAAGTCCCTGGCTTGTCTGTATCGGCTGGTCTGCTGTGTGCCGACCCGGCTTGTCGGTTGGCCCTTCTCCTGCTGAGTCCCTGGCTTATCTGCACCAGCTGATCTATTGTGTGCCGGCCCGGCTTGTCGGTTGGCCCTTCTCCTGCTGGATCCCTGGCTTATCTACATCAACTGATCTACTGTGTGCCGGCCCGGCTTGTCAATTAGCCCTTATCCTGCTGAGTCCCTGGCTTATCTGTGTCAGCTGATCTGCTGTGTGCCGACCCGGCTTGTCGGTTGGCCCTTCTCCTGCTGATTCCCTGGCTTGTCTGCACCGGCTGGTCTGCTGTGTGCCGGCCTGGCTTGTCAATTAACCCTTCTCCTGCTGAGTCCCTGGCTTATCTGCGTCGGCTGGTCTGCTGTGTGCCGGCCCGGCTTGTCGGTTGGCCCTTCTCCTGCTGGGTCTCTGGCTTTTCTGCGTCGGCTGGTATGCTGTGTGCCGACCCGGCTTGTCAGTTGGCCCTTCTCCTGCTGAGTCCCTGGCTTGTCTGTATCGGCTGGTCTGCTGTGTGCCGACCCGGCTTGTCGGTTGGCCCTTCTCCTGCTGGGTCCCTGGCTTGCCTGCATCGGCTGGTCTGCTGTGTATCGGCCCGGCTTGTCGGTTGGCCCTTCTCCTGCTGGGTCCCTGGCTTAGCTGCGTCAACTGCATTTAAAACATTATTTTATATGCCATTATTTTGTTTTTCCTGATTGTACATTTACAAGTTTCTACTTTTTACCTGTTATTATTCTACTATTTATATGCCTTTATCTTGTTTTTCCTGATTTTATATTTACCAGCAACTAGTTTTACCTGTTATTATTCTTGCCTATTTCCATTGTCCTTATTACCTCTCCTTCTATTATTCTTTGCTTTCCATGCCCTAATTGGTTATTGTCCTCCATCTTGCTATTGTCTCCCTACTTATTCTTACCTGTTATCCGCTGTCCTTACTATCTTACTGTTCTGCTATCATTCTTACCTGTCTTCATTGTCCTTATTATCTCACTGTACTGTTGTTCCATGCCCTCCACGCCCTAATTCGTTATTATCTTCCACCTTTTCATTGTCTTCCTGCCTTTGTTCTTACTTGTTTTTCACTGTCCCCACTATCTCACTGTTCTGTTACTCTCTCTCCCTACTATGCCTCCCCGCTCTCACTCCATACCCATACTCTCCCCCCGCCCTACCTCTCCTGTTCCTCCCCGCTATCCCCCGCGCGCTGCTCATCTTGCTAACCTCATCCCCATTTCCCCCCTCTCCTCTCCCCCTTTCTTCTGTGCCCTCTGGAATGCCAGATCCGTCCGCAACAAGCTGACTGCTATCCACGACCTCTTTCTATCCAACTCCTTTAACCTTCTTGCCGTTACTGAAACCTGGCTCTCCGATTCTGATACTACTTCCCCCGCTGCCCTCTCCTATGGTGGCCTCTCTTTCACCCACTCCGCCAGGCCTGGTGCCCGCCCTGGCGGTGGAGTTGGCCTCCTCCTCTCCTCCACCTGTACTTTTTGTGTCATTCCCCCTGAACCCTCCCTCTCCTTCTCCTCTTTTGAAGCTCACTCCATCCGCCTCTTCTACCCCATCCATCTCCGCGTCACTGTCATCTACCGCCCCCCTGGCCCCACCTCCCTCTTCCTTGACAACTTTGCTAGCTGGCTTCCTCACTACCTCTCCTCCGATCTCCCCTCGATCATTCTCGGTGACTTTAATATCCCCATCGACAACCCCACCTACCCTGCTTCCAGCAAACTGCTCACCCTCTCTTCCTCCCTTGGTCTCACCCAATGGACCTCCTCCTCTACCCACTGCCTTGGTCACTCCCTTGATCTTGTCTTTTCCTACCTATGTAATCTCTCCGACTTCTCCATCTCTCCCTTTCCTCTATCCGACCACCATCTTCTCTCCTTCTCTCTCTCCTCTTCTCCTGCTCCCCTCCCCCTGCCCAAACCTACTCTGTCCATACCCAACCTCGATGCTCTTGACCCTGCCTCTCTGTCCTCCTCTCTCGATACCCTCCTTTCTCCCCTTTCCTCCCAGGCCTGCCCCAACCAGGCGGTCTCCCTCTACAATCACACCCTCACCTCCGCTCTGGACGCTGTCGCCCCTGCCCACTCCGTCCACCCCCGCTGCTCCAAACACCAACCCTGGCACTCCAAATTTACCCGCTTCCTCCAAAAATGCTCCCGTTCCGCCGAACGTCACTGGAGAAAATCCCGCTCCCTGGCTGACTTCCTCCACTTTAAATTCATCCTTTCATCCTACAGCTCTGCCCTCTCACTCGCTAAACAATCTTTCTTTAAATCCCTCATCTCTTCCCAGTCCTCTAACCCCCGCCGCCTCTTTGCCACCTTCAGCACTCTCTTGGCCCCCTCCCCTACCCCCACCCCCTCCTCCCTGACTGCCTCTGATTTCGCCTCCTTCTTCTCCTCTAAAATTGAGGCCATCCGACTTGAAATCTCCTCCTCCACTCTCTTCCACCCCTCCCACTCTTCTGTCCTCCCCCCCAACCACCTTCCCCTCCACTCCTTCCGTCCCACCACCGGCGAGGAAGTCCACTCTCTCATTTTATCCTCCCCCCCCACTACCTGCCCCCTGGATCCCATCCCCTCCCACCTTCTTCGCTCCCTTTCCCCCACCACCTGCTCCCACCTCGCTCACCTCTTTAATCTCTCCCTCTCCACTGGCATCTTCCCCTCCTCCTTCAAACATGCTCTCGTATCCCCCATTCTTAAGAAACCTAATCTCGACCCCACTTCTCTGTCGAACTATCGCCCCATATCTCTTCTCCCTTTTGCCTCCAAAATTCTCGAGAGGCTCGTCTGCAGCCGTCTCACCTCCTACCTTTCTGAATACTCCCTCCTTGATCCTCTCCAGTCTGGTTTCCGCCCCCTCCACTCCACTGAAACTGCCCTGGCTAAAGTCACCAATGACCTCCTCTCTGCAAAAGCCAGGGGCCACTTCTCCCTTCTCATCCTCCTTGACCTCTCTGCAGCCTTTGACACCGTTGACCACCCCCTCCTCCTTCACACCCTCCAGTCTTTCGGCCTCTCTGGCCCAGTCCTGTCCTGGTTCACCTCTTACCTTACTCACCGTTCCTTCTCTGTCACCACCTCTGGGTCTCTCTCCCCCCCATCCACCCTTCCAGTCGGGGTCCCTCAGGGCTCTGTTCTGGGACCCTTACTCTTCTCTCTATACACCTCCTCCCTGGGTGAACTCATCAGCTCCTTCGGCTTCAGCTACCACCTTTACGCTGACGACACTCAACTATACCTCTCCTCTCCTGATCTCTCTCCCTCCCTCCTCTCTAGGGTGTCCGCCTGCCTCTCTGCCATCTCCTCCTGGATGTCCTCTCGATTCCTCAAACTTAACCTTGCCAAAACTGAGCTCATAGTTTTTCCTCCCTCTCATACCCCATCCCCTTCTGACCTCTCCATCACTGTCGACAACACCTCTATCTCTCCTGTCCCCCAACTTCGCTGCCTTGGTGTCATCCTCGACTCCTCTCTCTCCTTTGGCCCCCACATCCTCTCTCTTGCTAAATCCTGCCGCTTCCAGCTGCGCAACATCGCTCGCATCCGGCCCTTCCTCTCCTAAGATGCCACCAAATGCCTTATCCACTCTCTGATCATCTCCCGCCTGGACTACTGCAACCTCCTCCTCACTGGCCTCCCCCACTCTCATCTCGATCCCCTTCGATCCGTCCTTAACGCTGCAGCTAGGCTTATTTTCCTCTCTCGCCGCTCCTCTTTTGTCTCCCCCCTCTACCTAGCCCTTCACTGGCTCCCATTCCCCTTCAGAATCCTCTTTAAGCTCCTCACACTCACCTACAAGGCCCTCGCCAACTCCACTGCGCCCTACATCTCCACCCTCCTCTCTATTCATGCTCCATCCCGCCCTCTCCGTTCTGCCTCTGACCGTCGCCTCTCTTCCCCCCTTATAACCTCCTCCCACGCGCGTATCCAAAACTTCGCCCGCGCTGCCCCCCTCCACTGGAACAAGCTCCCTCCCTCCATCAGAACTTCCCCTAATCTGTCCAGCTTCAAACGGGCCCTAAAAACCCACCTTTTTCTTAAAGCCTTTCTTTCTCCCACTTAACTTCCTACCTTATCTTCTGCCTCTGTCCCCCTACTCTCCCTCTCTCCCCTGCGTCTCTCTGTCTGTCCGCCCCTCCCCTTAGATTGTACGCTCCTCTGAGCAGGGCCATCTCTCCTCCTGTTTCCACCACTTCTAACTCTGCTCTCCAGCTACTTAGCCCTCCTCCTCGAGGGTCCTCCACCCCACGTCCACTCTCGCTCCCTCCTCCCCCCTGGGGGTCTCCCTGTCTTCCGCGCCCTCCTTCTTGGGCCCCGTCATTTGCGGATCCTCCCTCCCCCTTCCCCGCCCTCTCTAGCTGTGCATTGAGCATACTGAGTTGCTGTGTTTACTGTACTGTGCTGTCTCCCATTGTATTGTGATTTTGTTTGTCTCTGTACGGCGCTGCGGATGCCTTGTGGCGCCTTATAAATAAATATTAATAATAATAATAATAAAAGTATTTATGTAGGAATTTTTTTATTGGGGACCTTTTTTATTTTATTGGTAGACTTTTTTTTACATTTTATTGAGGGCCCATTTTATTGATCACAATCGTGCCACTAAAAGTGTACAGTTCTACAAGTGCAGGCATGCGATAACACTGTGATGTCAGGCTGGCTGTTTTAAGCTATGACAGGGAGACACATGCTCACTGCCTCCCTTTTAATAGAATAGCCAAACCTGTGTAGCCTGTTGCAGCAGGACCCTGACACTTTTTGGTCCCATTTTTAGTGGTAAACAATGCATGTATCGTAAAAGGGGGAGTGGACACTTTTTTTTTTAAAAAAAAATATTTTTAACCCGATCTGACAGATGAGATAGCTCAAGCAGCCTGTTTACTTATTATAAGAGAGTCACACATTTTATATTACATTTTATTATATATTTTCAACCCTTTTTGACAATATAGCTCAAACAGTATGCAAATCGTCGAATCTTGCAAGTTTTGGATTCCATATGTACTTCCCTCTATGGAGATCTGGCGCCATTTCTCAGACAGACACAGGAGGGGTAGCAGTGTTCTTTACAGTCTCCAGTGACATTGATCTGTGACACTGCTCATACAGAAAGTAAACAGGAGTGGCTAGCAGTGTTTTTGTCACTCTCCAGTCTTAGTGCCATTGCTCACTGCCATTGTTCACACAGAAACAGAATGGGTAGTAGTGTTCTTGTCACTCTCCAGTCTCCAGTGTCATTGTACAGTGCCATTGCTCACACAAAAACATAAAGGGTAGCAGTATTCTTATTAGTCTCCAGTGCCATAACTCAACGCCAATGATATGGCAAGCAGCTGCTGGCTCCAGCCATGATGATACTAGTCCTTCTACGTCATCTACTAAAGCCTATGCTTATGGGTATAGTGGGTTTAAGTCAGGGAATCTGAAATCCAAAATACAAGCTTTTACATTGGAAAAGAAAAAAACACCTCTCTAATAAAGGGAAAGGTTACTGTAGATAAACATAAAATTTCCAACATCCCATTCTACCCAAAATATTAACAAGCATACCAGCATCAGTTAACTCACTTCTCTCAGCTAGATCCAATATTCACCCTCATCAGGCTATACAGCATTCTCACACAATATTAATTCATCCCAGCTGGAATCCACCATTACAAATATTTCTGTACTTTGATGTAATTATCAGTAATGTCCTTCCTCGTGAAATTTGTAGTTTATTTTACGGCAGTGCTGCCACGATTTTTGGACAATTCTTTTAGACCAGACCAGATGTCAAAATGTTGTGCTGACTCATCTGCATCACCCTTTGGTGTCTTAGGAAAGCTACGCTTTTTACTAGCACCAGTTGCCAGAGAAACTAAAGGAGGAGACGTTGTTGTGTCATGTACCACTTGAGCTGTCAGCTTGCTGACCAGAAGCTCCTTGCATCTCTTGAGATCTTGGTCAGTTGGAAAAAAAGATAAGACATAGTTCTTAAACCTAGGATCAAGCACATTTTCCAAAATGTAGTGATCCAATTTCAAGATGTTGATAACGCTTAGATCCTGACAAAACGAATAAAGTACTTAATCTACAAGTCTGACATAGTTAAGGGAATTGCTTTGTTTCATCTCCTTACTTCAATTTCTCGAGCTGCTTTTCCAAAAGTCTAATTAGAGGAATTGCATAACTCAAGCTAACAGTGTCTAAACTCACTTCACAGGTGACTATTTCAAATGGTTTCAGCACCTTGCACAACACAGAAAGTGTTCTCCACTGCACTGGACTAAACATTGAATGTGATGGAATTCTTCTCACTGTAATGCTCTAACAATATTGGTGGCGTTATCAGAAATCACATATCCTCAAGAGAGTCCAAGCGGGATAAGCCATGTTGCAATGACATCCCTTAGTTTTTCAAAAAGGTTGTCAGTGATATGCCTCTTAGTGAAGCAGGTGATTCACAGAGTACCCTGTCTCTGAAAGATCTGACGTTGCTTGTTAGATGTTGTTGCTGTTCCTGCTGCTGAAGGCGATTCACCAACCCAGTGGGCTGTCACTGTCATATAATCTTTAGTTTTTCCAGTTCCGCTTGTCCACATATCTATGGTTAAGTGTACAGTGGGTAGAATGGGATTTTGTACCCAATAATTTTCTTTTTTGTAACCTCCTGTTACAGGTGAGGAATTGCTTGTCTAGTAAAATGTTGTAGAGATGGAATTTGGTAACGGAGACACAGGACCTCAATTAACTGTTTAAAACCTGCTGCATTAATGGTGGATATTGGTCGCAGATATAATACTAGCATAGTCGCCATGGCGCCTGTGATCCGCTATGTGACTGGGTGACAGCTGTCATACTTTATTCCTCTGGCAAAGGATTGCTTAACAGTCAATTGCTGTAAACTACTAGTAGTCTTCTTCTTGGTCTGCTTTTGTGTTGAAGATTCACTCCTAGCAGTAGGAGCAGCAGCAGCGGGCCTAATGCTCAAGGATTTTTCTGAGGAGCTAGCTGATACTGGACTGTTTGTTGTTTCGTTTTTTTTTAATCTCTTTATTTTCATACCTTGTTCAATGGAAAACATTGTAGAACAAGTACGATGAGAGAAAAAGGGCTAAAAGTTCTCATTTACATGTCACCCAGAACTGGGGAGCCGTGTAGTCTGTACCATGGGGTTTAAGTCTCATGAAATTTGGGAAGAATGTCGTTAAGGAGGGTTGTACTATATTCCATGGACAAGATGTGCCATAATCTATTAATCAATTCTGATTTGGTAAGGTGAAGTGTCTTTTTCCAAGCTTGGGTTATCAATAATTTACACGCTTGACTAATCTGGAGTGTTAGGCGGTCCGTTGGTTTGCTTATAGATGGGGCAGCTTTGTTGAGCAAACAAATTGCGGGATAAGAACATCTGTGAGTTGATGGAGAAGGGTTAGTGCTGTATTTCACAATGGTTGGATAATGGGGCAATCCCCCCAGATGTGTAGGTGAGTACCCTGTCCGTCACCGCCTTGCCAGCACCTGTCTGATGTTGTTGGGAAAATGTGGTGAAGTTTAGTTGGGACAAGGCACCATCTCGAGTATACCTTTGTATGCCACTTTCCTGACACTCACATTGATGGATGCCTTGGCAACTCATTTACGAATTGCTGACCATCCCTCGCTATCCAGGCCCAGCCCAAGGTCTCCCTCCCATGGTTCCTCAGGAGGAAGCGGTTGTCACGGTTCTGCATCACAATTCTGCAACAGGAGTGGTAAGGAACGGTAACCAGCCTGGAACTAATACAGCTACCAGTAAGGCACGGAGTCTAACAAGGGAGAGGTATTCGCCAGGGACCAGCCTTAAGGTGGTTTGGACTTAGCTGCACACCCTTGCAGGTCGCGGCCCCTACTGGAAGTGACCAGTTGAGATATGAGAGACATAAGCCACAAGAGTAGCAGGTTACTCACGAATAGCAGAGATGTGTTACGGGATGTAGTCAGCAGGTTAAGCAGGAGCAGAGAAGTGCAGTAGAGTGTCAGCTCTGCGGACAACTGTTTACCACTAGAGTGGCGGCGGGAATTCTATTCAGCAATCAGCAGGACTCACGAATGATGGAACAGCAGTAAAGCCAATAAATAGTCAGCTCTTTGGATGAGAAGTAGACTTGGAGCCAGGAACCCATGGAAGGTACATGAAGATCAGGCACTGAGGACAGGGAGGAGGTGCCTTTTAAACTTTGGAGCCAAAACTCCTAACCAATAGGAAGAGGGACAGAATAATTGACAGATCAGAAAGATGGCGGCGTCCAGCATGGACTGAGCGGATGGCAGGAGAAGGTAAGTAAGCCGGGGATGGGGTATATGACCCGATTCCCCGGCGCGTGGTTGCGGTATAGCATTGAAATATTTCCTCTACGCCCCACCGAATAGATGCAATTACGCTCAAAGGGTAGTAATTGTCTTAGTATTTCTGTATGCTTTTGTGAATAGATAATTCTACGGTAGATAGGAATGATACAGAGCTGTTGGAAGGCCGTGTCTCGCAGAGAGATCGGCGAATTTGGGAGGACCAAATGTACCCATTATGTGGAGAAACCGAATTATCTTTTTTGATTTCAATGGTACAATCATATAGTGCTTGCTGTTATTTTTTTAGCATAAGTTTCTGATTTTCCAAAGAGCTTGCTATGAACTTGCTTCAAATGGCGTAACATGGATGAGGTTCCTAAATGGTTATGGTCCCTAACTCTACTGACTGTGGCTTTACAAACACTGCAAATGGCTAGCCAACTGTTGTAGAATTTGGGTAAATATAATTCCACACATAAAAGGTGGATTTTTTTTGTCTTATGCCCAGGCATGACAATGTCCTTCTTTTTATTACTGGCAAGAACTGCTTCAACTGGTGCAGGACTGTAGAGTTCATTAACAGCACTGTTAGCTTAGCTGCCTTAAGCCCATTGATAGCTTGTTTTGCGGGGGCTCAAACAAACCAAGCATTTCAGCCACAAAACTGGCACTCCTTGTCGCTGAAGTGCTTATTTTGTTTAAATGTACATGTCCTTTTTAATATCCAACATAAGGGTGGGTGGGAGGACCCAAGGACAACTTCATCTTGCATCACTTTTCCTTTCCGTCAATGCTGTGTGACAATGTTTCCTAGATGTGATATAAATTGCTGTGTGTTTGTGCCATTGCTCTGTCGCTTAGTAACCAGCCAGCTTGCTGCAGTCTTACAGTTCATTAACAGCACTGTTAGCTTAGCTGCCGTAAGTCCTTTGTTAGCTTGTTTTGTGGGGGCCCAAACAAAACCAAGCACTTCAGCCACAAAGTGGCATTCCTTGTCTCTGAAATGCTTGGTTTGTTAAACTGTACCTACTACCCCTCCTATTTCTGTATGAGTTTGTTAAACCTATCTAACATATGGGTGGAGGTGAGGGCCCAAGGACAATTCCATCTTGCCCCACTTTTCTTTTCTACCACTGCTATTTGATACAATGTTACCTAGATGTGCTATGAACTGCCTCATGCTTGGGCCGTTGCTCTGTCGCTTAGTATCCAGCCAGCTTGCTGCAGTCTTTGGCTGAAAGTCGGCCTGTCAGGTGGAAACATGACTGGAAATGACTGAGTGTTAAGGAGGTTAATAATAATATAGGAACAAAAACACTAGCCAAATGATATGATTTTAGCATATTTTATCAAAAAAATGTTTAAAAAAAAATACAGATCTAAAACCAAAATCAAAACACGTGAAGGCGGTTTTTGCCAAAACCAAATCACAGGGGTCAGTGAACATCTCTTGTTTTCTCCAGCCTAAGGCAGGATACACACTACAGTGTTTTCAGTTGAGTATTGGGTCAATCAAACGATAAACGACTGTTTGGACTGATATTGCAATAGTGTGTACACCCCAGCAATAAACGAGGATCATTCCAAAGCACCGATCATTGTTTGATTTGATTGTTCAGCAGAACCATAAATCTCACTCAACTATGGAACAATGTCCTTACAATCCTGCAGTGTCTCTGCACTCACGATCGAAACTCCATAGAGTTCACAGAGTCATGATTTTTTCAGCCGATGGTTATGACAGTTGAAGGACACAGATCTGAGGGTAAATCTTTTAAAACATGTATACGCATGAATCAACGTGCTGATCATGACCTTTTTTTATAGCTGTTGGTAAAATTGTTATAGATAACACATTGGTCAGAAAATTCTGACCAGCCTAATTCCCTCAGGCAATTTAACCCTTTTCTGCCCTTGCTGGGGCTTCTATCACATTATTACGTGGGAATCCCATGATGTGGGCCTCCTTGTTATAGTGTGAAAAGCACAACTCGGAAGTTACACTATAAGTTCCAATGGGAAGGGACTGATGTTAATGATTAAATATTCTCTGTACGGCACAGCGTAATATGATTGGTATTACATAATCAATTTTAATAATAGAGATAGATTTAAAAGTTAAACTGATCTAATACGTTATGTAGGGCTGGTAATAAAGTATTAGGCTTATCTTTTAGATGATAAAGTTTATACAGATATATGGGTCAAATTATGCTTGTTCATCTCTTACCTTAAAGGCTCTATATTTGCTTGCCTTACCTCACTCTGTCCATTTGACTGAGGGTGATAGGGGATAGGAGAAATTGAGTGAAATATTATGACATTTACACAGGGACCTCCAGAATTTACACACAAATTGTATGCCTGTTTTAGAGACGATTTTACAAGAACATATCCTTGATAAAAAGAATAGCTTGTGTAGGAGCAGACAGTTGGCCTGAGAGAGAAATAAAATTAACTTAGAGAAGTGCTCAATCAAAACCAAAATGGTGTTAAACCCCTGGCTGGGGAGTAAGTCGCTATTAAAGTCCATTGAAATATGGATCCATGCTCTTAATGAAATGGGTTGAGGAAGTAATGGCCTGAAGGGAGACTGTCAGGGTATATTGTGTTGAGCAAAGCATGGGCAGGTTGACCATAGTAGTAGTCTTGTTATTAGATAAGTCGAAATAAAAGTCATCCCGGGAGGAGAAATGATGGGAGTAGAGTACACACTGATTTTTGTAGAAGGACTCAATGTCAGAAGAGTCAAATAATCAGGACAAAGCATCTTTTTATATGTCAGATTGCTATCACTAAATTAAAATAAGAACATTTTTTTGGCCACTTGGCCTTATAAGGAATAAGGTACTGTGCCGTCTGTAGATAAAGAAGATTATTATGACCTGTGTTATTCTGATGCTAGCTTAAAGGCTAGAAATTTCTCGTTGCTTATAGAATTTTTAGAAACCATAGAAACTTATAGGAGAAGAACACTCTAAAATGAACCTTCCCTGATGAAGATTGTTGAGAAAGGATAGCACCCACTCCCATAGACAAAGCATCTATTTCAAGAAAAAATGGTAGTAAAGTGTTGGACTGCTTGAGTATAGCAGCTGAGATAAAAGCCTGTTATTATGATGTGAAAAGCTTCTGAAGCCTCCAGATGCCATTCCCTAATGTTAGCATTATTCCAAGTCAGTGCAGTAAGAGCAGGTAGAATATCCTTGGATAAATTTTGACCAAAGGACTGGGCCAATCTACAGTCACCTGTACTTTTTCCGGATCTCTCTGGAGACCTGTGCCATAGACAATGTGTCCAAGAAAGGGTAAGCAATGCTGTTCACAGAGACGTTTCTTGAGTTTACAGAATGGATGATAAGATCTGAGCCGGGTGAGGACCTCGGCAACATGCCTTATTTCACTATATGATCCTTCATATGAAAAAAATTGAGCCTTACTAAAACTTCCCTAGGGGAGGTATGTTTTGATTTAGGAAACCTGTGGATGCATTCTGGGCCTGATTAAAATCGGTTTGATTTGAATCTGGGAGTAAGTACGCTTTTCCTAAATGTTTCTTGCTGTATATTAACAGACAGAACAGACTGCAGTATATACACAGCACGGTGGCTTAATAATTTGCACTCCTGCCTCAAAGCGCTGGGGTAGTGAATCTGATTCCCGACCAAGGCCTAATCTGTGTAGAGGTTGTGTGTTCTCCTTGTGTTTGCGTGGGTTTCTTCCAGGTGCTCTGGCTTCCTCCCAAACTCCAAAAACATACTAGTAGGTTAATTATTGGTTATCAAATTGACCCTAGTCTGTGTATCCGTCACTTTGTCTGTAGGTGTTAGGAAGTTTACACTGTAAGCTCCAATGGGGCAGGAACTGGTGTGAGTGACAAATTTTCTCTGTACAGCGCTGCAAAATTGGTGGCGCTATATAAATAAATGATAATGATGATATTTGCAATATAAGGTCACATTAGAATGCATACAAAAAACAATATTATAAAATAAGTGACAACTATTAACAGTATAATAATATAAATGTGGATTTTCAAAATAAAAATAATATTTTTTACATTAAATATATAAATCAAGATGCTTTCATTGTGCACTGTACAGTCTTGGCCAAAAACTTTGAGAATAACATGGTTGATTTAGGTACAATCTTACTAGCAGCAATATCCTTGCCTGTGAAGCCCTTTTTGTGGAAAGCAATGAGATCTGCACTTGTTTTCTTGCAGGCAACCGTGGTTAGCTGAGGAATAACAATAATTTCAAGTACCACCCTCCATTTAAAGCTTCCAGTCTGTTATTCTAACTCAATCAGTATGACAGTGATTTCCAGCCTTGTCCTCATCAACACTGCGACCTGTGTTTACGAGAGAATCACTGACCTGATGTCAGCTGGTACTTTTGGGGCAGGGCTGAAATGCAGTGGAAATGTTGTTTTGGGGATAAAGTTCATTGTCTTGGGAAAGAGGGACTTTGAAATTAATTGGAATTTATCTGATCACTCTTCATGACATTCTGAAGTATATGCAAATTGCCATCATAAAACTGAAGCAGTAGACTTTGTGAAAAATAATATTTGTGTCATTCTCAAAACTTCTGGATATGACATCATCATCATCACCATTTATTTATATAGCGCCACTGATTCTGCAGCGCTGTACAGAGAACTCATTCACATCAGTTCCTGCCCCATTGGAGCTTACAGTCTAAATTCCCTAACACACACAGACAGAGAGAGAAACTAGGGTCAATTTTTTGATAGCAGCCAATAAACCTACTAGTAGGTTTTTGGAGTGTGGGAGGAAACCGGAGCACCCGGAGGAAACCCACGCAAACACAGGGAGAACATACAAACTCCACACAGATAAGGCCATGGTTGGGAATTGAACTCATGACCCCAGTGCTGTAAGGCAGAAGTGCTAACCACTTCGCCACCGTGCTGCCTATGACAGAACATAAAATGTGTTTTTATAGTCTATATTACTGTGAGGATTCACTAGGATGAGTGGGATCCTTCTGTTCTGCCTGGGATTGGTGGTACTTTACCCAGAGGCGTGGAATCTAACAGAGTGGAAGGTTTTCACCAGAGGTTCCCGCAAGGGAATTTGGACCTTGGCAGATTCCACCCTGCAGGTCTCGGCCCTCTAGGAGAGTTCCCAGTGAGCGGTGATAGAGAACCTAGTACAGAAAAGAATGTAGGCACTAGATAGCCACAAATGAGTAGGATTACTGAGTGATGCTCAGTGATAGTCCACAGAGAGATAGTAGGTGATTTGCAGCAGCACACTTGGAGAGATGATAGCGATGATCTGCAATAGTTACCACTAATGAGTGGAGCAGGTACTAGGTGACTTGCAGCAGCACACTTGGGAATATGGTAGCGATGATCTGCAGTAGTTACCACTAACGAGTGGAGCAGGTAATAGGTGAGTTGCAGCAGCACACTTGGAGAGATGGTAGCGATGATCTGCAGTAGTTACCACTAATGAGTGGAGCAGGTAATAGGTGATTGCAACAGCAGAGTGCATGAGCTGCTTCCAGGTCAGGAGTCTGACGAGAAGAACCAGCACTGAGAGGTGCTGGGAGGAGCCTTATAAATGAGAGGTAACCAATGGATGAGCGAGACAGGTGAACGCAGGTGAGATAATTACCTGCGCATGTACAGAGCTGATTGCTGGCCTGACAGCCAGGGAAGAAGCAGGGAATGAGGATTGAAAGATATTAAGGTTACCGGGTGGCAGCCATGGGTGAGCTGCGTGTGACACTTACACATGTTCTGTGCTATTAAGTGCCACGCATATGGGTAGTTTTTAAAAGAAAGACACCTGCCCTGTAGCTGGTGCAAATGATACGGCTAAAACCGAGTGTACTTACGATGAAACCAGGACCCAGGGTTGTCCAAAATGGGGCAATCCCATTCGTTTGGGTCAATTCTGGGAAATAAACATTGACACATTGAACATGGGATACAAGAGAGCCATAGGTCAGTGGTAAACTTGCTTGTTAATAATAGGCTATTTATATATTGATTTTATTTCCGTACATAATGTTCTTCACATTTGATCTATATAATGTGCGTTTATGAACTTTTATTATTTTATTTTAAATTACAATTGAATATAAACCAAGTTTTATACATATATAACAAGTATCTTATTTTTACAGTCACATTTTGTTTATTGTCTTCAGTTACCCCTGTTTCTTATTATCTTTATTTCACAAATACATATTTTTTTGGACAGGGCATCATTGTGTTTGAAAAAGTAACTATTGTGTGACATCTCATTTCAATGTGTTATGTGGGAGCAAGATAAGAGAATTGGGCACTGATGCTTCTTACTAGTCAAACAAACCTATATTTAAAATACCAGATCAGGTAGTAATAATAATGTAAACTAACAAGTTTAATTTCTTCAGACAGATCTTATGACCTTGGTCACTATCAAAAAAATGTACCATGTGTATTCATGTGAAAGTATTGCAGCAATAGATTTTATCTTCCATTAAATCAAGCACTTCATTAAATAAAGTTTTTTTCCCCCCTACATATTCTTTACCCTTCCTAGTTGTGCTTGAAGAAAATTTGACTGATTGAGGCAGTGGTTTTAATTATCCCTGAAGAATGCACGGAAACTATAAATAAAATGCATATGTTTTGGATTAACGAGGATGTATAATGAAGGCACTGTTTATAAAATATCCAGTCAGAGGCAGCGTTTAAAAAGCTCCTTCCTCAGACTAGCGATGGTGGTTTGACGGAGAGGATACAACAGGTTTGAATAGAAAACCTTAACAACTAGATTTTTGCCGTATAGTTTAGTAGATTTTATATCACTATACATTTTAAAGCCCCACAGTTCCTGTAATTTTTTATAATATACATAAGTAGGTAGGTTAAAATACTGTTTTTAAGTTTTGTATAAAGTTTTTCTGTGTGGACAGCCCTGCTCACACCACTAGAAGTTGTATTTATAGAAGACAGGGAACTCCTGCCACATATGTGTTTACAGAGCAGTATGATGGAACGTCAGAAGATAATGATGCCACAGAGTGCTTGACTCTAGTTGTAGGACTACAGGAACCTTCAATAACTCATCTTGTGCAACACGCATAGAGTTTGCAAATATAAATGACAGAGAATACAGTGGTGCATTATATAGCATGTTCTGATGGGAAAAGGTGGGCAAATCAGACTGATAAAAACAAGATGTATGCTGGACACATTTAGGGCCTGATTCATTAAGGAACTTAAATTAAGAAGTTTCTTATTTAAGTCTCCTGGACAAAACCATGTTACAATGCAAGGGGTGAAAATTAGTTTTCTGTTTTGCACATAAGTTAAATACTGATTGTTTTTTCATGTAGCACACAAATACTTGATAGCTTATTTGTACACTGAAATTTAAAGTTGACATTTGTGTGTTACATGAAAAAACAGTCAGTATTTAAGTTATGTGCAAAACAGAAAACTAATTTTCACCCCTTGCATTGTAACATGGTTTTGCCCAGTAGAGTTAAATAAGAAACTTCTTAATTTAAGTTCTTTAATGAATCAGGCCCTTATTCTCCTCTTGCTCATACATTAGAAAAGAGTTTTGCTAAATTAGTCTAAAATCATGGGAGTGGGGTTCATGAAAAATAGCTTGAAGTACTTTTTATACTACTTGCCGAGGCATTATCTGTTCTTTATATGCAGCCAACATCACAAGTCGTGAGAAAGGGCAGGATAAAGAAATTACTAAGCTATGTTTTTGGGTCCACAATAACTGATGCCCCAAACATATAAAAATAGTACAGGTTCCCTATACCTGCTTGGAAGATAGAGGGAATGTAAAATAACACATTAACAATAGCCAGATGCGTCACTAAACACCTTAGTTTTGGCCCCGATCCACACAGTCTCTGAAAACTGCAAAGTTATTTTCACAGGTAATCTTATCTCTGTCTTGAGATAGTAACCGCTAGGCTACATTACCTTCTACCAGTACCAACCTGATATACAGCCTTCCTACTCCTGTAGGCTTACCAGGTTTCAGATTCACAGGTTCTCCTGATGAGAAAGCAACACAGGATAATAGTGCAGATCAACAGTCCAATAAAAAAGCAGCACAGCAGGATCAGGTAGAAGCCAAATCTCCAACACGAAAATCCCACAGTAGCATACCATCAGGAACAGCCCAGATTTCAACACCATTCTCCATAATAGAACCCCCTGGGGTCCCTTCAGCTCCTGATTTTTAAAGGACCCACATTCTCACTAATTTGGGATACACCCTGGGTGGATAGCACATACCTTGAAGTTGTCACAAGTGTTGACTGGGTGTCTTCATTACCTGCAAGCCCTTCTAAACCCTGCTGGGTATGCACCTGGATATGCTAGCCTTACAGAACAATAGGCAATTCCTCATGGTAATGAAGTGGATTGACTTCCTTTGTGCAGTTAACATTGCAAGCATGTTTAATGTAAATGAAGCAGCAGCTGTTCTGGGCTTTCTGTCTAGGAGAGAAGGAGGGGGCATTGAAGGTGCAACTGCCATATATGGACTATCTATCTATCTATCTATCTATCTATCTATCTATCTATCAATATAACACCAATTGTCCAACATGAAAAAAGATAACACAGTACCACAAAAATGACACACATAGGAACACTGTAATGTACATACACATGATAATACTCCCAATCCCCAGGCATTAAGAATAGTACTGCACTTGCATATAGAAATGTCCCTTGCATACAACACTGGCAGTTGTGTATATATTACAAAATTTCATAAGTGCTATGGCATTACCGATTACCACTATTGCGACAACTGGGATTCCTACATAAAAAACCCGATGACAGAAGAAGACGATTGAAATAAAAGCAGACTTACCTGAAAAACGACGAGGGAGATGTCCGCAGGCTAACTGCTTGAACACTTAGCCTGCGGGGTCCGGACATTGCCGCTTTAAATTACCATTGAAGTAAGTCACGCCCACGTCACACTGCACTGCCGGACAGGTCTCCAGTCGGAATCGGCTCCTGTCAGCCTGCGCTGCCATCGGACATCCCCATGTCACAATGCACTGCCGGACAGGTCTCCAGTCGGAATCGGCGCCTGTCAGCCTGCGCTGCCATCGGACATCTCCCTCGTTGTCTTTCAGGTCTGCTTCTATTTCATTCGTCTTCTTCTGCCATCAGATTTTTTAGGTAGGAATCCCAGTTGTCGGAATAGTGATAATCGCTCAACCGTACCCAACCCACCTTGGCAATTTAGGGTACAACCAAAAATGTATAAAAGTACCATTTTAGTCCATATTTTATGAAAAAATGTGGTACAGATTGAATGATGTGGAAGCAAGTCCCCATTTCATTGCACTGACCATGCTATTCAGTGTCGCTGTCATTCCATTCACCATATATGAATTAAATAGCATAAAAGATGGTGGTAAAAAGTGAAGCACTTCAGTGAAGTGGTTTTTTTTTTAGTTTTTTTTTTGTAGACGTTCTGAAATCCTCAGCCATATAAGCATTCCTACATTCCACAGTCATAAGACTGACACTTAGAGATTCAGGCCCTGATTCATTAAGGAACGTGAATGCGGATATGTGCCATATTTTGTGTAAATGCACATGCTCAGGAAAAGACTATACGCCAGTTAACGCAAGTACATCATATTCATCGTCACTGCCGACAATTTCATGAGAACAACGGGGGAGGGAAGGGGCATATGTACATACGCATAGTGTACAGTAAGGACTCGCCAAGGTTGAGCGCACACACATCCGTCCAATTCAAGCTCTGGGCATATCTCTGGTTCGAGATTTGCATCCGAATCACTTGCACCAGGTGAAAGTGCCAAGTGATAGTGATGACAGTCATGAATGCATGTCACAACATGTGTTTGCAATTAGGAGCAACTCTAAAAAGTAATTTATATACATTACACATTGAGGACATCTCAATAATTGTATTTGCTGATAAATAAGTTTTTCTTAATGACTATATTTTTTACAGAAAAATGTAATATTTTATTATGTGCATTAACACTGTAGCCTGCAGTGTGTTGTGTTTGTCTCAATACGGCAAGTGCTGTATATGCAGTGTGTACCTACACCCATATTAAACAAGAGACGTTTCTTCAGATCCGTCCTTATCTTCAACTAATAAAAACATATTTATCCAACACTCATTAAAATGTCTTTTCATTTCCAGTGTTTCTCTACTTTGCATTGGATACATTATTATTATACACTGTTATATTTTATGTGCAACAGACAGATGTCTGTGAAGCAGAAATGACCCAAGATCATTTTAGTTTTGTGGAGAACAATGTTGCAATCAGTTTATTTTATAGGGAACTGCAAACTTTCAAACAAGAAGTACAAGCTTTTTATCTTCTTTCCAAGAGATACTAGTACTCCTATTCATGCACATGCATGAATAGGAGTAGTAGTATACTACTAGTATAGTATACTCTTCAGCACATCCCCTTACTTCATTGTCCTGTGTTAAGGACTTTGATCATGAACAGTGTGAACTGGGTGCACACACTTTTGTATTCCCACAAGGACTTTTTAACAACAATGTTGAGCGACATGGCATAACTGCAAAGAGGTTCTTCTTTACCTGTATTAAGTTATATGTATTTCATTTTATAAGCAAGTTAAGTTAATTGTGCTCACTTCAAAATGCACTTCAAAGTGCAATCTCAATGTGGCTAGGGAGATACCTTTCTACCAGAATGCCTGAAACTTAGGGCAGCCCCAGCAGATATGCAAGAAGGACCTCGGCTCACCACAGTTCCTTCAACAGAAGTTCAAGGCACTTGTAGATGCAGCGGAGCCTTGTGGGGATGTAATACCACTGGTGTAGCAATTTATAAGCGTTCTCTTTGGTGCAAACATTAATAAAGTATTTTTCGTGAATGTCAATTCAATCCTTTGAGTCTAGAGATTCGCTGACATCAGCCTCCAATTATAATTGCAACATTCTTCTAACTATTAGAAATGGGAAGAAGAGCACTATATATAAAATAGAATGAGGTGTTGACAAAATGGAAGAAGTGTCTAACCTGCAAATACTAGTGGAACAGCCCCTTGGAAGCCTTGGTAGTTCTCCCAAATCTGAGCACTGTGGAATTATCCCTGGTCTAGACAGGTTGTTTAACAGTAGGATGCCCGCTTGAAGCCATACAGCGAACATGTGCGATGAAAGGCCCGTGGAGAAAGGATCAACCCAGAAGTGAATTATTTACATAATTTTTATTAGAGATGTTCACTGACCCCCCTGTTTTGGTTTTGGATTTGGATTAGGTTGTGTTTTGCTTTTGCTTTTGGTAAAACCGCCTTTGCGTGTTTTGGTTTTGGCTTTGGATCTGTATTTTTCAGAAAAAAATGCTAAAATATGCTAAAATCACATAATTCTGTTCTTTTTTTGTTCCTACATTATTATTAACCTCAATAACACTAATTTCCAGTCATTTCCAGTCAATTTTGAAAACCTCACAGGTCACAATATTATTGTTATCCACTTTCAGACAAAGACTGCAGTGAGCTGTCTGGATGCTAAGCGAAAGAGCAATAACACAAACACACATCAGTTCCTAGCACATCTAGGAAACATTGCCACACAGCAGTGGCAGAAAATAAAAGTGGTGCAAGATGGGATTGTCCTTGGGCTCTTCCACCCACCTTTATGTAAGATATTGAAAAGGACATGTACAGTTTAACAAAGTAAGTACTCCAGCGACAAGGAGTGCAACTTTTATGGCTGAAGTGCTTGGTTTGTTTGGGCCCCCACAAAACAATGGCCTAAAGGCAACTAAGCAAACAGAGATGTTAATGAACTCTACTGTGGTAAGTCATGCCTGGGCATAAGACCAAAAAATCCACTTCTCAAAATCAGAAACTTATCCTAAAAAATAACAGCAAGCAGTCCAGCATCAGCTACCTCCCTTCTCTCAGCTAGATCCTAGCACCTGCAATATACACTCCCAACACCTTCATCATCAATATCCTCACAAGTGATCGGAGTTAGTCCTCCATCCAAGTTGATAAGGCAAGATGACTCCTCCCCTATCCAGGACTCCTCAGAAGAATCCTTGAGCGTTAGGCCCACTGCTGCTGCTCCTGCTGTTGGGGATGGATCTTCAACCCAGAAGCAGACGAAGAAGAAGACTACTAGTAGTTTGCAACAATTGACTGTTAAACGATCCTTTGCAAGAGGAAGTAAGTATGGCAGCTGTCACCAAGCCAGACTCCCCAGCATCCGTGGCACCGCCTGATGTTACCCATGAAATTACAACTGTTGCGGTGATCCGGAGTTACCACAAGCAGAAATCCGGGACAGCCTGTCAGTGGATCACGCAGTGACCTGTGGAGAGAAACCTCTTGACGCTGATGTGGATCCTGGTAGTATTGACTTACCCGAGTCGGAGTAGGTGGTCAAAGAGTCAATTACCAAGGAACGTCAAGAGGGGCTGATCGCTGATATAGCAAAGTTGAAAAGACAAATATCCGCACTGAAAAAGAA
Organism: Mixophyes fleayi; assembly: GCF_038048845.1. Classification (NCBI taxonomy): domain Eukaryota; kingdom Metazoa; phylum Chordata; class Amphibia; order Anura; family Limnodynastidae; genus Mixophyes; species Mixophyes fleayi. Next base: position 217,791,350 of record NC_134402.1, on the reverse strand, counting down.
GAGCAATCGGGCTTTTAGCACGGATAGAGTAGTTATGCGTTTGGAGATAGAGGAACTTTTAGCTATTTTGTTACTTAAAGAGCAAAATCTGCAACGCCTGACTGAGCAACTACAATGCATGGAGTCCTGTAATGTGGATGCCTCGGCCGGTGATCAATCATGTTTACCTGCTAACCCGGTGATGGGTACTCCTGCTGATGCGGGGGTAGACTCCCTGTATGATAAAATCAGGAGGCAGGAGGTGGAGCCGACCGTGAAGGAACCCGTGGGGGCTGTAGTTGGTGCTGCGGTGGTTGTTGCATCGGCTGTAGTTACTGCGGCTGGTTCGGCGGTCTTAACCTCTGGCGTCACTACCGGTCACGGCTGGCAGTCCTGATCCGGTATCCCGAGGCTGAGGGTGGATAGAGTAGTATCAGGCTCCTCTCTCCAGGAGGCAGGTATGAATGAGATGTGTAATGTAATACCAGTGAGATTGGTTGATGATGACGAGATCTCTGATGCCATATCTGTTGTTGATGTTGTCTCTACTAAGTTTAAAACAGGCACTGATATGTTGTTCCCTGCTACTACAGCATTAGAGGCTGGTGCAGGGATTAATAACGGTGGATTATCTACTCCTGTCTTTGCTAGCAATAGCTCCCCTCTCCCTGATGCTGAGGTGCTCGCTGATGTGAGCAGCACGACTGTATGTACAGCTAGCCCCCTTGAGTCCAGTAAGGATTCTATAGCCGCAGGCCGGATCGCCCCTATTAGCAAATGTATTGGAATACCTTTGAGTCCGTCACAATGAAAAATTATTGATACTATATACGGGCCCCTCCAGGTCACAGAGAGGGCTCAAAAAGCTGCTATTCTAATCGACCAGGTGACCAAGGAAAATGCGGTGAGGTTCCAGTGGGGTCTGGGGGATCAAGCTAAGTCCAGTATCAGTGCTGGGGGGGAGTTGTTGGGTCCAATTTCACCCGCCATGGTAAGGCATAACCCTGATGACAGGAAATGGTCAAGATTACCATCCTGGTTAGAAACAAGTCAATCCCTGTAGCTGATTTAGCCTTTTGGGTGGGGCGGTACGCGTGCCTGGTGTCCCCACTTGTGAAGGTGTGTCACGGGCACTAGGAGTCTTTACCCAGGGATCACCAGGTGATAAGCTTACCAGAGCAGTATAGGTGGTAATATGGTACTCTGGTAGCGGGGTGATCACGGAACAGGAGACAGCAGATGATAGAGATGCTCGGGAAAGTCTATGACTAGCAGCACTGGCAATATGTATGTAGTAATACACGAGGAACTGAATGGACAAAGGACACGTGAGGGTAGTCAGTGGTCTGCGGTAGCAAGTTGTACCACTGCTATAGTGAGGAGGAATGTCCAACAGAAACGAGGAGGTGATGAGAGTCAGCGTTCTGCGTTTAGCAAGTTGTACCGCTGTCTGGGTGAAGGAATGGGATCCAGGTGAAGGTATCCGGGGAGTCAGTGGTCTGCGTTAGCAAGTTGTACCACTGCTATGTGAGAGGACACTGGAACAGGTGACACTGGAAACAGGAATCAGTGGTCTGCCTCTAGCAAGTTGTACCACTGAAGATATATGTGAGGAGGAGCACGGGAAGAGATTGCAATACAGAGGATACACGGGCACCTTGAACTTGATCCACAATGACATGCACAATATAGTATGACTGAACAGCACTGCAATAATACAAAGTCATAGAATCTATCCGGGCAAAAGATAACACAGTCAATGATGGCAAAAGTCTCAGCGGATAGTAAGCTCCAGAGGAGAACAACTCAGTCCAGCAAGATATGCAATACACCAGCACAGTCAATGAGAAGTATGCATACCGTGGTTCAGGAGCAGGCTGTCAGAGAGGAGTGCAGAGATACCTGAACGGCTGGAGGCCGGCAGGATGCGAAGTCCCTGGAGGGTGAAGCGGTAATCAAGTAGGTGCAGCACACAGGTAGGTAGACCAGCAGGGGAACAAATACTCAGGAAGCAGTAGTATGTAGAACTGGACTCCTGGAGGACCCTGAAGAGTAGCGATGGTCTAGACGAGATGAAAGCAGTGAGGCGCAGATCCGATGCAGACTGGCGAGTAGACACCAGCAGGAACACTGAGAAGCACGGAGAGCGGATCAGCTGCTGCAAACACGAGTAGAACTGAGGAGTAGCAGCCAGCAGGACTTTGCAGGTACACGGAGGTAGCGGATAGCAACCAGCAGGTGCAGCCACGATGAAACACGGGAGAGTAGCGCTGAGCTGGAACTGTTGAGCACGGAGAGCAGCGGATAGGAATCAGTTGTAGCAGTCTCGAGGAAACACGGGAGAGTTGAGATGAGCTGAAGACTGTAGCGCACGGAGGCAGCGGATAGGAATCAGCCAAACAGTCACGATGAAACACAGGAGAGTTGACGTGCTCTGAGGACTCTAGTGCACGGAGGCAGCAGATAGGAATCAGCAACAGTCACGATGAGACACAGGAGAGTTGAAGTGGTCTGAGGACTGTAGTGCACGGAAGCAGCGGATAGGAATCAGCAACAGTCACGATGAAACACAGGAGAGTTGAAGTGGTCTGAGGACTGTAGTGCACGGAGGCAGCGGATAGGAATCAGCTAACAGTCACGATGAAACACAGGTGAGTTGAAGTGGTCTGAAGACTGTAGTGCACGGAGGCAGCGGATAGGAATCAGCTAACAGTCACGATGAAACACAGGAGAGTAGAAGTGGTCTGGAAACCACAGGAGTAGAAGTGGTCTGGAAACCACAGGAATCAGCAGCGCTGAATACACGAGGAAACACAGGAACACCTTCAGAGGCTCATGGGGAATGAGACTCCAAGATCAGGCAACGAGGAATGGACAGCAGGTGCTTTAAATAGGGAGTGTTGCCTGATCAGCCAATTAAGTTAAAGGAACAGGTACTGAAGGTTTTGAAAGGGCTGCGCATGCGCAGACCCTCAGGATGGTGGACGGCCACGGTTCCTAAACACACGGGAAGAAGCACTCACAGTCTTTTAAAGGTGGGCACAGAACGCCTGGAACCGGGCTTGTCCGGATTTTTGGAATAAAACTTCTTAAGAAGAGCTGGGGCGTTGAGATCTTCAGCTTTGATCCATGAACGCTCCTCAGGACCAAAGCCCTTCCAATGAACGAGGAAATGGAGAACTCCTCGCGAAATTTTTGCGTCCAATACATGAGTAATCTCGAAATCTTCCTCCTGATGAACTTGAACTGGCTGAGGTGCTGAAGGAGGAGCCGAGAAACGGTTGATGATGAGAGGTTTGAGCAAGGACACATGGAAGGCATTGGAAATACGAAGGTTCTTAGGAAGTAGAAGTTTGAAACAAACTGGATTTATCACTTGAATGATCCTATATGGACCAATAAAACGAGGAGCGAATTTCATAGATGTGACCTTCAAACGAATATTTTTGGTAGATAACCAGACACGATCTCCAATTTTCAGTGGTGGAATAGCCCGCCTCTTCTTATCTGCGAAAGACTTATATTTGGCAGATGTTTTCTTTAAACAGGTTTTGACCTGAGACCAAATATTTTTGAAGGTCTGACAAACAGTCTCTACAGCAGGATCTTGGGTGGGAGGGAGGGCAGGAAATTCCGGAAAAGACGGATGGTGACCGTAAACCACAAAGAATGGAGTTTTGGACGATGACTCATGGTACATGTTGTTATGAGCGAATTCAGCCCAAGGAAGCAATTCTACCCAGTTGTCTTGTTTGGCTGATGAGAACATCCTTATAAAGGTCTCGAGATCTTGATTGACCCGTTCAGTTTGTCCGTTTGATTGCGGATGGTAAGAAGATGAGAGTGCTAATCGTATGCCCAAGGTTTTACAAAGGGCCCGCCAGAATCTGGAAACGAATTGTACTCCTCTATCTGACACAATCTCAGACGGACATCCATGAATACGAAAGATTTCCTTAACGAAATGTTCAGCCAGAGTAGACGAGGAAGGCAAACCAAACAAAGGGACAAAATGAGCCATCTTCGAAAATCTGTCTACCACTACCCAAATAGTATTACAATTTTTACTAGATGGCAGATCAGTAACAAAGTCCATACTAATATGGGTCCAGGGCTTGGACGGAATGGGTAGTGGTTGCAGCAACCCCGCTGGAGTTCTGCGGGAGGCTTTAAACTGAGAACACAATTCACAAGAAGCAACGAACTCTTTGACGTCTCTCCTCATCGAGGGCCACCAGTAACTTCGAGAGAGAATCTCAAAGGTCTTGCGTTCACCAGCATGTCCAGAAAAACGAGAAGAATGGAACCACGAAAGGATTTTCCTCCTAAGAGTAGAAGGCACGAGGGTCTTCCCAAATGGTAGCACTTTAGTGGAAGAAGCAGCCAGCGAGATACATTTGGGGTCTAGTATAGAATGGTTGGGAACCTCTTCAACGTCAGAGAACGTCACAAAAGCTCGGGATAGAGCGTCAGCTTTCTTGTTCTTGGCAGCTGGTTTGAAGGTTATGATTAATTCGAAACGGGAAAAGAAAAGAGACCATCTTGCTTGACGAGGATTCAAGCATTGGGCAGACTGTAGGTATGACAAGTTCTTATGATCCGTGAAAATCGTCACAGGGTGACGAGCTCCTTCCAATAAGTATCTCCACTCCTCTAATGCAACTTTGATAGCCAGCAACTCCTTGTCGCCGATAGTGTAATTTTTCTCCGCAGGCAGGAGGCCTCGAGAGTAGAAGGCACAAGGATGGAATTTTTGTTGCCCCGATCGTTGGGAGAGAATGGCTCCTAAGCCCACATTAGAGGCATCTACTTCTAGGAAGAAGGGAAGTGTCACATCAGGCTGTCGAAGAATGGGAGCAGAGGAGAAGGACTCCTTAAGAAATTGAAAGGCTTGGAGGGCCTCGGATGACCATTGCTTAGTATTGGCCCCTTTACGAGTCAGGGCCACAATAGGAGATGCAATGGACGAGAAGTCTTGAATGAAGCGTCTATAGTAATTGGCAAAACCTAAAAAACGCTGGATAGCACGAAGAGTAGTTGGCTGGGGCCAATGTAATACAGCATTCACCTTTTCTGGATCCATTTTCAGGCCAACTCCGGAAACAATATACCCCAAAAATGGAATCTGGGGCAACTCGAATGAACATTTTTCTAGTTTGCAGAATAATTAATTTTTCCGGAGTCTGGAAAGGACCTCTGCCACATGTTGGTGATGAGAAGGCAGGTCCTGTGAAAAGATCAATATGTCGTCCAGGTAGACAACGACACATACATATAACAAGTCCCGAAAGATCTCATTAACGAAGCCCTGGAAAACAGCGGGGGCATTACACAACCTGAAAGGCATTACTAGATATTCATAATGCCCATCTCTGGTGTTGAACGCTGTCTTCCATTCGTCACCGGGCCGGATTCTAATTAAATTATAGGCACCACGAAGATCCAACTTGGTAAAGATCCGAGCTCCCTTGATGCGATCAAATAACTCAGTGATCAACGGAATGGGATACCGATTTTTAATAGTAATGGCATTGAGTCCACGAAAATCTATGCAGGGGCGTAGTGATCCATCCTTCTTTTTTACGAAGAAGAACCCGGCTCCAGCGGGAGAGGTGGAAGGTCGAATAAACCCTCGCTGGAGATTCTCCTGGATGTACTCAGATGTAGCTTGAGTTTCAGGTAACGAAAGTGGATAGACCCGACCCCTAGGAGGAGTCTTGCCAGGTAGAAGATCGATCGGACAATCCCATGAACGATGAGGAGGAAGACGTTCATACTGAGCTTTATCAAAAACATCGGCAAATGAAGCATACTGAGGAGGGAGTCCCGGTGAGGAAGATGAGATGGAAGATTGCTGTATTTTAAGAGGAATGACTTGAGAAAGACAACGATGATGACATTCAGCTCCCCATGACGTAACTTGAGGAGTGCGCCAGTCAATCTGGGGAGAATGACATTGAAGCCATGGAAGGCCTAAGACAATCGGACTTGTCGTAACAGGAAGAATTAAAAACGAAATCTCTTCATGGTGTAGCACACCAATCTGAAGAGTTACTGGAGACGTACTCTGGGTGATGAGACCATTGATGAGACGTGATCCATCTATAGCAGTCACAGTAATCAGTGTTTTCAAAGTAATCACTGGTAGGGACCATTGATTCACTAGGGATTTAGAAATGAAATTTCCTGCTGCTCCAGAATCAATCAGTGCTTGAGACTCAAAGGATTTGGTAGCAAAGGAAATCGTAACATCAAAAGCGCAGACTTTTAATTTCGTAGAAGATGGAGAGGACTCCAGGGACCCTAAATTCACCTCTCCAGAACTAGTTAGGGCCTGGCATTTCCCGATTTCTTAGGGCAAGAACTGAGCATATGTGTGGAATCAGCACAATAGATACAAAGTCTATTCTTTACTCTTCGGTTCCTCTCCTCTGAAGTTAATTTAGAACGTCCTATCTCCATGGGAATCACAGAAGGTGAAGCTGGACGAAATTGAGGGGTTGAGCGAAGAGGTGCTTTAACTGAAGTTGTTTTCTCAGATTCTCTTTCACGAAACCTCATGTCTACACGATGACAAAGAGAGATCAAATCTTCTAATGACGTAGGAAGCTCTTGGGTAGTCAGTGCATCTTTAATTTTATCGGAGAGCCCCTGCCAGAAGGCGGCAATTAATGCTTCAGTGTTCCACTGAAGTTTAGAGGCTAATATCCTAAATTGAATGACGTACTGGCCTACTGTATGAGAACCCTGACGTAAACGAAGAATGCTGGAAGCAGCGGAGGTCACACGACCTGGTTCATCGAACACACTTCGGAACATAGAAATGAATTTGGCAGTATCTTGAAATACAGGATCGTTTCTCTCCCACAGAGGGGAGGCCCAAGCCAGAGCTTGTCCAGAAAACAATGAGATAAGATAGGCCACTCTGGAACGATGGGTAGAAAAATTTTGAGGTTGGAGCTCAAAATGAACTGAGCATTGATTGAGAAAACCCCTACAAGTTTTGGGGTCTCCATCGTACTTTGACGGAGTAGGCAGGTGAAGCGTGGGAGCCATAGACACCTGGGATGGCACTGGGGAAACGGAGGAAAGCACAGGAGCTTCAACATTAGCTGTAACGGTCTGTCCAGATGTTCCTTGGGAGGCTAACGACTGGTAGCATTGAAGTAACAGCTGTTGGCGAGCATCCTGTTGCTCCACACGGGTGACCAGATGCTGCAGCATCTCTTTGGCTGTAGGTTCCGTATCTGGGTCTGTCATGGCCTGATCTTACTGTCACGGGCACTAGGAGTCTTTACCCAGGGATCACCAGGTGATAAGCTTACCAGAGCAGTATAGGTGGTAATATGGTACTCTGGTAGCGGGGTGATCACGGAACAGGAGACAGCAGATGATAGAGATGCTCAGGAAAGTCTATGACTAGCAGCACTGGTAATACGTGAGGGTAGTCAGTGGTCTGCGGTAGCAAGTTGTACCACTGCTATAGTGAGGAGGAATGTCCAACAGAAACGAGGAGGTGATGAGAGTCAGCGGTCTGCGTTTAGCAAGTTGTACCGCTGTCTGGGTGAAGGAATGGGATCCAGGTGAAGGTATCCGGGAAGTCAGTGGTCTGCGTTAGCAAGTTGTACCACTGCTATGTGAGAGGACACTGGAACAGGTGACACTGGAAACAGGAATCAGTGGTCTGCCTCTAGCAAGTTGTACCACTGAAGATATATGTGAGGTGGAGCACGGGGAGAGACTGCAATACAGAGGATACACGGGCACCTTGAACTTGATCCACAATGACATGCACAATATAGTATGACTGAACAGCACTGCAATAATACAAAGTCATAGAAACTATCCGGGCAAAAGATAACACAGTCAATGATGGCAAAAGTCTCAGCGGATAGTAAGCTCCAGAGGAGAACAACTCAGTCCAGCAAGATATGCAATACACCAGCACAGTCAATGAGAAGTATGCATACCGTGGTTCAGGAGCAGGCTGTCAGACAGGAGTGCAGAGATACCTGAACGGCTGGAGGCCGGCAGGATGCGAAGTCCCTGGAGGGTGAAGCGGTAATCAAGTAGGTGCAGCACACAGGTAGGTAGACCAGCAGGGGAACAAATACTCAGGAAGCAGTAGTATGTAGAACTGGACTCCTGGAGGACCCTGAAGAGTAGCGATGGTCTAGACGAGATGAAAGCAGTGAGGCGCAGATCCGATGCAGACTGGCGAGTAGACACCAGCAGGAACACTGAGAAGCACGGAGAGCGGATCAGCTGCTGCAGACACGAGTAGAACTGAGGAGTAGCAGCCAGCAGGACTCTGCAGGTACACGGAGGTAGCGGATAGCAACCAGCAGGTGCAGCCACGATGAAACACGGGAGAGTAGAGCTGAGCTGGAACTGTTGAGCACGGAGAGCAGCGGATAGGAATCAGTTGTAGCAGTCTCGAGGAAACACGGGAGAGTTGAGATGAGCTGAAGACTGTAGCGCACGGAGGCAGCGGATAGGAATCAGCAACAGTCACGATGAGACACAGGAGAGTTGAAGTGGTCTGAGGACTGTAGTGCACGGAGGCAGCGGATATGTCACTCACCGGACTGTGAGTGCTTCTTCCCGGACATTTAGGAACCGTTGCCGTCCTCCATCCTGAGGGACTGCGCATGCGCAGCCCTTTCTATACCTCCAGTGTATGTTCCTTTAACTTAATTGGCAGATCAGGCAACCTCCCTATATTAAGCACCTGTGGTCATCACCACATTGCCTGATCTTGGAGTCTCATTCCCCATGAGTCTCTGAAGGTGTTCCTGTATTCCTCGTGTATTCAGCGCTGCTGATTCCTGTGGTTTCCAAACCACTTCTACCTCTGTGGTTTCCAAACCACTTCTACTCCTGTGGTTCCCATACCACTTCTACCATCTACTGTATCATCGTGACTGTGAGCTGATTCCTATCCGCTGCCTCCGTGCACTACAGTCTTCTAAATCACTTCAACGCTATTATTATCATTGTGACTGTTTGCTGATTCCTATCCGCTGCCTCCGTGCACTACAGTCTTCTAATTCACTTCAACGCTATTATTATCATTGTGGCTGTTTGCTGATTCCTATCTGCTGCCTCCGTGCACTCCAGCCTTCACTTCACATCCACTCACCTGATCATCATCAAGTTCCTGAGCTGATTCCTATCCGCTGCTTCCGTGCACTACAGTCTCCAGCTTGCAACTCGCCTGTGTTCATCATTGTGACTGTTAGCTGATTCCTATCCGCTGCTTCCGTGCACTACAGTCTCCAGCTTGCAACTCGCCTGTGTTCATCATTGTGACTGTTAGCTGATTCCTATCCGCTACCCCTGTGCATTGCCGCCTCATCTCAGCTCTCCTGTGTTTCCAGTCTACTGCTCACGTTGCCATCCGCTACACTCCTGGATCTACAGCTCCTGGTCTACTCTGCCATCCCGTGTTCCATCACTGTGGGTCCTGTTGGTTGCCCTGGTTACCTCCGTGGGCGCAGAGTCCTGCTGCTGCTGTCAGTGCTATCGTCCATCTTCTGCTGATCCGCTCTCCACGCCTTCCTGGGTTCCCTGCTGGTCTACCTACCTGTGCGCTGCACCTGCTAGACCACCGCTTCACCCATCCAGGGACTTTGCATCCTGCCGGCCTCCTGCCGTTCAGGTATCTCTGCACTTCTGTCTGACTGCCTTCTCCTGAACCACGGTATGCATACTTCCCATTGACTGTGCTGTGTATTGCATACCTTGCTGGACTGTGTTGGTTCTCCTCTGGAGTGTACTATCCGCTGAGTCTATTGCCATCATTGACTGTGTTATCTCATGCTGGATTACTTCAAGAGACTTTCTATATTGGCAGTGTTGTTCAGTCATTTATACATTTATATTGTGCATATTACTGTGGATCAAAGTCAAGGTGCCCGTGTATATATTGTGCATATTACTGTGGATCAAAGTCAAGGTGCCCGTGTATATATTGTGTTGCAGTCTCTCCCCGTGCACCTCCTCACATATATATTCAGTGGTACAACTTGCTAGTGGCAGACCACTGACCCCTGTTTCCAGTTTCTCCTGCTCCAGTATCCTCTCACATAGCAGTGGTACAACTTGCTAACGCAGACCACTGACTCCCCGGATACCTCCACTTGGATTCCATTCCTTCACTCAGACAGCGGTACAACTTGCTATCCGCAGACCGCTGACTCTCATCACCTCCTCGTTTCTGTTGGACATTCCTCCTCACTATAGCAGTGGTACAACTTGCTACCGCAGACCACTGACTACCTTCACGTGTCCTTTGTCCATACAGTTCCTCGTGTATTACTACCTCCATATTGCCAGTGCTGCTAGTCATAGACTTTCCTGAGCATCTCATCATCTGCTATTTCCTGTTCCGTGATCACCCTGCTACCAGAGTACCATATTACCACCTATACTGCTCTGGTAAGCCTATCACCTGGTGATCCCTGGGTAAAGACTCCTAGTGCCCGTGACAGTAAGATCAGGCCATGACAGACCCAGATACGGAACCTACCGCTAAGGAGATGCTGCAGCATCTGGTCAGCCGTGTGGAGCAACAGGATGCTCGCCAACAGCTGTTACTTCAATGTTACCAATCGTTAACCTCCCAAGGAACATCTGGACAGACTGTTACAGCTAATATTGAAGCTCCTGTGCTTGCCTCCGTTTCCCCAGTGCCATCCCAGGTGTCTACAGCTCCTACGCTTCACCTGCCTACTCCGTCAAAATATGACGGGGACCCCAAAACTTGTAGAGGTTTCCTTAACCAATGTTCAGTCCATTTTGAACTCCAACCTCAAAATTTTTCTACCCATCGTTCCAGAGTGGCCTATCTTATCTCATTGTTTTCGGGTCAAGCCCTGGCTTGGGCCTCCCCCCTGTGGGAAAGAAACGATCCAATTCTACAAGATAGTGCCAAATTCATTTCCACGTTCCGAAGTGTGTTCGATGAACCAGGTCGTGTGACCTTCGCTGCTTCCAGCATTCTTCGTTTGCGACAAGGCTCCCATACTGTAGGACAGTATGTCATTCAATTTAGGATCTTAGCCTCTGAACTTCAGTGGAACACTGAAGCATTAGTTGCCGCCTTCTGGCAGGGGCTCTCCGATAAAATTAAAGATGCACTGACTACCCAAGAGCTTCCTTCGTCACTAGAAGATTTGATCTCTCTTTGCCATCGTGTAGATATGAGATTTCGTGAAAGAGAGTCTGAGAAAACAACAGCTGTCAAAGCACCTCTTCGTTTAAACCCTCAATTTCGTCCAGCTCCATCCTCTGTGATTCCCATGGAGATAGGACGTTCCAAATTATCTTCAGAGGAAAGGAAACGAAGAGTAAAGAATAGACTCTGTATCTATTGTGCTGATTCCACGCATATGCTCAGCTCTTGCCCTAAGAGATCGGGAAATGCCAGGCCCTAACTAGTTCTGGAGAGGTGAAGTTAGGGTCCCTGGAGTCCTCTCCATTGTCTATGAAATCTAAAGTCTGCGCTTTTGATGTTACGATTTCCTTTGCTACCAAATCCTTTGAGTCACAGGCATTGATTGATTCCGGAGCAGCAGGAAATTTCATTTCTAAATCACTAGTGAATCAATGGTCCCTACCAGTGATCACTTTAAAAACACCCATTACTGTGACGGCTATAGATGGATCACGTCTCATCAATGGTCTCATCACCCAGAGTACGTCTCCAGTAAGGCTTCAGATTGGTGGGTTACACCATGAAGAGATTTCGTTTTTAATTCTTCCTGTTACGACAAGTCCGATTGTCTTAGGCCTTCCATGGCTTCAGTGTCATTCTCCCCAGATTGACTGGCGCACTTCTCAAGTTATATCTTGGGGAGCTGAATGTCATCATCGTTGCTTCTCTCAAGTGGTTTCATTCAAAAGACAGCATTCGTCTATTCCACCAGGGCCTCCTCCACAGGATCCTTCATCTACGGATCTGTGTGATAAGGTTCAGTCTGAACGCCGTCCTCCTCATCGGGCGTTCGTGACGTCATCGGACGTTGAAGATGGATCTCAGGAGTCATCTTCAAAAAGTCAAGTGCTGGTGGTTCACGGTCACCATCCGTCTTTTCCGGAATTTCCTGCCCTCCCGCCCACCCAAGTTCCTGCGGTGGAGACTGCTTGTCAAACCTTCAAAAATATCTGGTCTCAGGTCAAAACCTGTTTAAAGAAGACATCTAATAAATATAAGTCTTTCGCAGATAAGAAGAGGCGGGCTATTCCACCACTAAAAATTGGAGATCGTGTCTGGTTATCTACCAAAAATATTCGTTTGAAGGTTCCATCTATGAAATTCGCCCCTCGTTTTATTGGTCCATATAGGATCATTCAAATTATCAATCCAGTATGTGTTAAACTTCTTCTTCCTAAGAATCTTCGGATTTCCAATGCCTTCCATGTGTCCTTGCTCAAACCTCTCATCATCAACCGTTTCTCGACTCCTCCCTCAGCACCGCAGCCAGTTCAAGTTCATCAGGAGGAGGATTTCGAGATTACTGAGGTATTGGATGCAAAAATTTCGCGAGGAGTCCTCCGTTTCCTCGTTCATTGGAAGGGCTTTGGTCCTGAAGAGCGTTCATGGATCAAAGCTGAAGATCTTAATGCTCCTGCCCTTCTGAAGAAGTTTTATTCCAAAAATCCGGACAAGCCCGGTTCCAGGCGTTCTGTGCCCACCTTTAAAAGGGGGGGTACTGTCACTCACCGGACTGTGAGTGCTTCTTCCCGGACATTTAGGAACCGTGGCCGTCCTCCATCCTGAGGGACTGCGCATGCGCAGCCCTTTCTATACCTCCAGTGTATGTTCCTTTAACTTAATTGGCAGATCAGGCAACCTCCCTATATTAAGCACCTGTGGTCATCACCACATTGCCTGATCTTGGAGTCTCATTCCCCATGAGTCTCTGAAGGTGTTCCTGTATTCCTCGTGTATTCAGCGCTGCTGATTCCTGTGGTTTCCAAACCACTTCTACCTCTGTGGTTTCCAAACCACTTCTACTCCTGTGGTTCCCATACCACTTCTACCATCTACTGTATCATCGTGACTGTGAGCTGATTCCTATCCGCTGCCTCCGTGCACTACAGTCTTCTAAATCACTTCAACGCTATTATTATCATTGTGACTGTTTGCTGATTCCTATCCGCTGCCTCCGTGCACTACAGTCTTCTAATTCACTTCAACGCTATTATTATCATTGTGGCTGTTTGCTGATTCCTATCTGCTGCCTCCGTGCACTCCAGCCTTCACTTCACATCCACTCACCTGATCATCATCAAGTTCCTGAGCTGATTCCTATCCGCTGCTTCCGTGCACTACAGTCTCCAGCTTGCAACTCGCCTGTGTTCATCATTGTGACTGTTAGCTGATTCCTATCCGCTGCTTCCGTGCACTACAGTCTCCAGCTTGCAACTCGCCTGTGTTCATCATTGTGACTGTTAGCTGATTCCTATCCGCTACCCCTGTGCATTGCCGCCTCATCTCAGCTCTCCTGTGTTTCCAGTCTACTGCTCACGTTGCCATCCGCTACACTCCTGGATCTACAGCTCCTGGTCTACTCTGCCATCCCGTGTTCCATCACTGTGGGTCCTGTTGGTTGCCCTGGTTACCTCCGTGGGCGCAGAGTCCTGCTGCTGCTGTCAGTGCTATCGTCCATCTTCTGCTGATCCGCTCTCCACGCCTTCCTGGGTTCCCTGCTGGTCTACCTACCTGTGCGCTGCACCTGCTAGACCACCGCTTCACCCATCCAGGGACTTTGCATCCTGCCGGCCTCCTGCCGTTCAGGTATCTCTGCACTTCTGTCTGACTGCCTTCTCCTGAACCACGGTATGCATACTTCCCATTGACTGTGCTGTGTATTGCATACCTTGCTGGACTGTGTTGGTTCTCCTCTGGAGTGTACTATCCGCTGAGTCTATTGCCATCATTGACTGTGTTATCTCATGCTGGATTACTTCAAGAGACTTTCTATATTGGCAGTGTTGTTCAGTTATTTATACATTTATATTGTGCATATTACTGTGGATCAAAGTCAAGGTGCCCGTGTATATATTGTGCATATTACTGTGGATCAAAGTCAAGGTGCCCGTGTATATATTGTGTTGCAGTCTCTCCCCGTGCACCTCCTCACATATATATTCAGTGGTACAACTTGCTAGTGGCAGACCACTGACCCCTGTTTCCAGTTTCTCCTGCTCCAGTATCCTCTCACATAGCAGTGGTACAACTTGCTAACGCAGACCACTGACTCCCCGGATACCTCCACTTGGATTCCATTCCTTCACTCAGACAGCGGTACAACTTGCTATCCGCAGACCGCTGACTCTCATCACCTCCTCGTTTCTGTTGGACATTCCTCCTCACTATAGCAGTGGTACAACTTGCTACCGCAGACCACTGACTACCTTCACGTGTCCTTTGTCCATACAGTTCCTCGTGTATTACTACCTCCATATTGCCAGTGCTGCTAGTCATAGACTTTCCTGAGCATCTCATCATCTGCTATTTCCTGTTCCGTGATCACCCTGCTACCAGAGTACCATATTACCACCTATACTGCTCTGGTAAGCCTATCACCTGGTGATCCCTGGGTAAAGACTCCTAGTGCCCGTGACAGGATAGGAATCAGCTAACAGTCACGATGAAACACAGGAGAGTTGAAGTGGTCTGAGGACTGTAGTGCACGGAGGCAGCAGATAGGAATCAGCTAACAGTCACGATGAAACACAGGTGAGTTGAAGTGGTCTGAAGACTGTAGTGCACGGAGGCAGCGGATAGGAATCAGCTAACAGTCACGATGAAACACAGGAGAGTAGAAGTGGTCTGGAAACCACAGGAGTAGAAGTGGTCTGGAAACCACAGGAATCAGCAGCGCTGAATACACGAGGAAACACAGGAACACCTTCAGAGGCTCATGGGGAATGAAACTCCAAGATCAGGCAACGAGGAATGGACAGCAGGTGCTTTAAATAGGGAGTGTTGCCTGATCAGCCAATTAAGTTAAAGGAACAGGTACTGAAGGTTTTGAAAGGGCTGCGCATGCGCAGACCCTCAGGATGGTGGACGGCCACGGTTCCTAAACACACGGGAAGAAGCACTCACAGTCTGGTGAGTGACAAGGTGCCTGACCCAAGCCATGGTGTCTGGGGTGGTGGGTGGTCCGACATGGTAGACCTGTGGTGCGTGGAGGCTGGTCTGGTCCATATCCCAAGTGCTACCTTCCTGGGGAGAGACAGGATTCAGTGCTTTTATCCGGGTCAGCCGAGGTTGTGCCATCGCTGTGGTGACTTCCGCCACCTCAGCGCCAATTGCCCGCATCAAAAGTGTGGGCAGTGTGGGGACACCGGGCACAAAACCCGTTCCTGTAGCAGTGTTAGATTTAACTTGTGTGGGACAATTGGCCATCCCTTCAGTAGATGCCTCCATGCATTCCATAACACAGAAATAGCTGAATATCTGTTGGTACAGACTGCTGAGGGGATAGAAGAGGCACAGAGGGGTGAGGGTGTGGTGAAACATGTCGATCCAGTCTCCACTGAGCCGTTGAAGTCTGTACCAATCCCCCCCCTTTCCAACAAGGCCCGAGTGTTGAACAGCCTGGCCCTAGTACCAAAGTTTCATCCACAGGCAAGGAATGGGTGGAGCCAAAAAAGAATATTTCAGCAGAACAAATCAAGAAGGGAAAAGAACCTGGTTTTGTCTAATAAGTTCCAGTTCTTGTCTAGTGAGTGGGAGAAATCAGAGGAGGGGGGAGGTTGTAAGAACAAGCGAGGGGGATCTAGTTCTTAGACAAAGTACTAGCAGCAAAAGAAGGAAGCGTTCCGGCCCTGTCCTAGGTGATATAGCAGTCTATAAAAAGCCCAAAGATAAATCAAAGTCCCTGAGGGCCTTTCTTAAATCATTGCCCCCCAAGGGTCCTCCCTCTGTGGAAGAATTAGCCCCAGCTCCTATTCCCAACCTTGACCCTGATCTGGCCCGCCTTCCTGTTTCTCCTGCCTCTGTGTCTGCTCTGATCCCTTCTGGGTCGGCTCGGGAGGTATCTCCCTTGGTTGCCGGTTCAGGTTCCATCCCTGCCTCTCCGTCTTGTTTGGTCCTTTCCAATAGCCTGACTTATATTCCCGTCCCTCCTCCCCTTCCTCCTCCTCCCAACCCTGTTCATCCTGTCCCCCTCCTTGTAGCTCCTGTGAGTCAGGTGTCAGTGTTGTCAGGAGTCTTGTCCACTAACATTCCTCCTAGTACCCCAACTTTGGGGGCTAAATTGTTAGTCGTGGTGGCCAATGTTGGGTCTGGTGGGGCCCCCCTTCTGGTGAAGAGGTTATTCTTCAGGAGGGGAAGGCCTTGCCTGCGGGCCTAAGTTGCAAGAGGTCGGATGAGGACTCTGTCAAACAGGTAAAAAAGAAGTTAGCTGACTCTTACTTTATAGCTCTGAAGGATGGCTTCCCAGCCCGAACAAGCTCGCTATACGACCTTTGATTTTTTCAGCGCGGTTGAGGCTGATTTTTTATTTTTGCAGGAGACCAGATTGGGTCAGCTGGTTGACCTTTATAAAGCCAAAAGGGAGTGGAGGGGCCCTCCTACTGGTCTCTTGCGGCCGAGCCGTACAGTGGGGTGGCGGTGCTTTTTACCGGCATGATAACCATCCAGTGAGTTATAGAACTAGAGGTAGGTAGGTGAATGATCTTGGATGTCAATCTGAGAGGGCACGACCTGAGGTTGATTAATGTCTATGGTCCCCAATCCAAGTGGGAAAGGAAGTGCCTTTTCGGTGCGATAATGCCGTACCTTTTTTCAGCCTGGCAGATAGTCTTTGGTGGTGACTTTAACACTGTCATTAGGACTAAAGATAGGGGAGGTACAAGGACTTCTCTGGGCTATGACTCCCATTTCTTAGCTAGCATAATTAGGCAGGCTGGTTTGGTGGATGTGCATATTCGCCATTTCCCGGACCACATGGGGTTCACCTACTTTAGAGGTAGCTGTAGGTCGAGGATAGATAGGTTTTTCGTTAAGGACAGCTCGAAAACCTTGGCTCCTGAGCTGAGGCCAGTAGAGTTCTCCGATCACGTTTACCTCCTTGAATGCTTCGGAGACTCTTCGGAAGGGTAGGGGCCTCTGGCGCTTGAACTCTAAGCTCCTTGAGAAGGAGGTGATAAGACAGTCTTTTAGGGACTTCTTTGAATCCCAGGAAACACTTTTGCAGGCGGGTTGGAGTAGGTCTGAATGGTGGGAGATGCTTAAAAAGAGGACCCAGGGTTTTTTCCCGTGGACTTGTTAAAAGAAATTACCTACCTGGCGCTGAGAAGGAAACTCGGAATATTGATCTCTGGCCAGGGGGACGGTGGGGAGATCTCCTGAGTAAAGGCTCAGATGAGAGAGATACAATATGACCGGTACGCTTCCTTGATTCTGAAGAGGGACTATGGGAAGTACCATTCACCCGACCCCTTCCAGAGCTGTAGGAACTCGGTAGATGTTAAGGAGGTGAGGGGCTTGCGCGATGCTGGAGGTGTGCTCAGGGAGGATAAGGAGGGCATCCTTAGTGTCGTGCGGTTCTTCTACTCTGATCTCTTGTCGGAGAAGTCACTTGACAGAGAAAAGATGGACCAGTTCCTGAGGGAAACCCCTGGCCTTGGAGACCAAAGTGGCTCGCTTGAGTCCTTGGGCAGTAAGGTAATAGTGGACGAGGTCAGGATGGCGATAGATGGTTTATCTATCAAAAAAGCCCCGGGCCCGGATGGTCTGACATCTGAGTTTTTTAAAACCTCTGCGGACATCCTGGACCAGTGCCTTGTGGAGGTCTTTAATGAGAGCCTGGGTAGAGGTTTATTGCCTCCCTCCATGAGGGTTTCCGCCCTTATTTTGTTGTCTAAGGGGAAGGATCAATTGTGTGTTGAGA
This sequence comes from Mixophyes fleayi, assembly GCF_038048845.1. Classification (NCBI taxonomy): domain Eukaryota; kingdom Metazoa; phylum Chordata; class Amphibia; order Anura; family Limnodynastidae; genus Mixophyes; species Mixophyes fleayi. The sequence goes on along the minus strand of NC_134402.1, from coordinate 217,773,456 downwards.
ACTGGCGCCCCATCGCTCTTCTCAACACCGATAGGAAGATTTTGGCAAAGGTACTTTTTAAAAGACTGATGCAGGTTTCCGGCCAGTTGCTTTCTCCCTCTCAGCATTGCACTGTGAAGGGTCGAAGCACCTTTAGTGCTGTCCTGGGGGTGCGGGAGGCCATTAAGTGGTGTCGTGCTGAGAAATGGGGGAAGTACCTTTTAGCATTAGACCAGTCAAAGGCCTTTGACAGGGTAAACCATGAGTACCTTTGGGCTCTGCTTCTGTGGTATGGTCTTCCAGTCCGGGTGGTGAATTGGCTTCGTACTATTTACAAGCAGGCTGAGAGCTTCCCTCTTGTGAATGGTTGGGTGGGTCCGTCCTTTGTGGTCAGCTCTGGAGTAAGGCAGGGTTGCCCCCTGAGCCCCCTCCTGTATGTGTTTGCAATAGATCCCTTCGTTCGAAGGATTGAAGGCGGCTCGATAGGAGAGGTGCTGTTCTGTCCGGAGTGTCCTCTGAAGGTTGTGACCTACGCCGATGATGTTACTGTTGTCTTGTTGAGTCCCGCGGAAGCAATAGAGGTAGCAACTCTGGTCTACGGGTATTCCTAGGCCAGTGTCTCGTTGGTAAACCAGGAAAAGAGTGAAGTTTTCTGGATGGGGGATGAAGGTTGTGAATTCAGCCTTCCAGACAGTCTCCCCTGGGCTAGTAACAAGATCAAGATCTTAGGGATTCAATTCTGATCCCGGTCTTCTTGTATATTAGCTATGTGTTCCTTTTGATGGAATCTTTATGATCTAGGGTTTATGCAGTTTTCTTCCAGTTACTCTGGGGGAATAGTCTGAACCTGGTCAGGCGGGCTGTGACCTATCGACCGAGGAGGGATGGTGGCCTGGGCATGATTAACCCAGTGCTTTTTTTCATCACAACTTTTTTAAAGTTGCACCTGAGCAGTCTTCTAGTTGAGACCCCTCCTCGGTGGGTGGGTGGCTTCAGGGTTTGGGTGGATCCCTTCCTTAGTGCATGGTATGGGGGGCCACGGTGAAAAGCTTCCGGGTCCGGCATGGGTATATCCCGGCCTACAATTCCTTGGGATTGAAAGTGACAAGGCGTTGGGGCCTGGGGGCGGGGGAAGTCGGGAGCTCTTCTAGAAGGGAGCTGGAAAAGAGAGTCCTGCACTCCCATTTCTGGGTCCCGCTGTCACTGAGGGACTGCCTGGGTGATGTGAGTTCGGCGGGGCTTTCTCTGATCAATTCAGGGAGAATCCCGTTGAAGCTTTGGGATGTTGCCTGGTTCTCCTTTCAGGGGAGACTCTACGTGAGAGAGAATCTCAAGTATAGAAATGCTGATGATCGTGGCTGCCCACGGGAGGAGTGTCTAGGGGTGGAGGAGATTATGGACCATTTCTTGCTTCGGTGTCCCTTTAACGTAGAAGCTTATAAAAGATTCTCCGGGTCCTTGGGGATCCCCTGCCTTTCGGGGCTTAGTTAATCTGAATGGGTCTACGGGGCATTCAAGGCCAGGAGGGCTTTTGATTTCTGTACCCTTTTTCTAGTCAGTTTAGTGGTTAGATATTTCACGTGGAATGCACGGTGTCAGGTGTCCATCAGACATAAAATCCTTCCTTGTGAAATGGTGGTGGGTGACATTCTCTATGAGGTGTGGAAGTTGAGGGATATGGAGGGACGTCGGATGAACAATGCCAACTTGTTCAGACTCTGACGGGGTCTGAGACTTCCGTAGGGAGGTCAAAGTCCGGTGCTTTCTCCTTTTTTAATGGCTTTTCCTTCCTATTCTTTCACCCCCTAGATTGTGGTGATTAAGTGTTTTTTTTCAAGTATGGCTTAGCATGCACCTACAGCTTGCTTCTTTGCAGCGGGTAGTGTATTTGTGAATTTGTATTTGGATGTGTTATGGTTTAGTGGTGGCACCCTTTTCTATTTTATGTGGTTTTATTTTTTATATATATGTATTTATAGTCCTATTTATATTGCCGGACTCTGTCTGAGCTTGGTTAAGAGCATTTCCAGTGCCTTACTTTGTAGTTTGTGATTTTATAAAAAAGTGGTGCCACCATTTCGTAATATTGCTGTATGCTTATTTTGCAAGACTTAATAAAAATATCTCCATCACATTACCTGTTTTGCTCACATAATCAACTTGGTGGTACAGAACTTTTTAAAAAATGACAGTGACATGCAGGAGATGCTCTTTGTGTCCCAAAATATTTCTGGTCATTTTCGGCATTCTGCAGCATGCAACAGCTGCAAGAAGAATAGAATTTCAGGGGGAATGTACTTTAGTCCAGCGCAGTGGAGAATACATTCCGTGTTGTGCATGCAGGCCCGGCGCTACCATTAGGCAGCTTTAAGCAGCTGCCTAGGGCGCAGGGCTTTTGGGGGCACCACCCACCCCCTAAGCAATGTCAAATATAAAATAAAATGACAAATATTTTAAATTACATAGGCGCCGGCGCAGGTTTGCTAAGTTTTGCGCCGGCGCCATTTTACCGGCGCACTTCATCTGGAAGGTGGTCTCCTTTCAGAATACTAATCTTGTGATCAGCTGACTGAGTGGCCGCACCAAGAGCAGAGAAACCCTGAAAGGCAAGCGGATCAATCATAGGCAAGCCAGCAATGTTTTGTCACTGTGAGCTCCAACCAATCACAACGAGAATTGGCTGGCAAGCTTGCTGGGCGGAAGTGCCAGGGAGCACAGGAAGCGAGCCGCGGCGGCTGTGAGTACCGCTGCGGCTCGTGACAGACACATGGACCTTTCCATGTAGAGCTTGGTGCATCACTGGGTACAATGCTTTTTGCCGCTAGTTTATCACCGGGATGCGACACTAACATGTAGGGCGTCCGACTGTTCCCGGCAACAGGGGAAAGCTAGGCGCAAAGGGACTTAATAGCCTGGAGGCTATTAAGCTTTAATTTATTAGTTAGCCAGGCCCTGGGAGTAATTTCAGAGCTAGGCTCTGATTGGTCCACCTGTGTATTTAAGGCAGTGAGGTCTGCAGCCTCACTGCTGGTTATAGCTTACTGTCATAGTTCTGCTGACCTGCTCTTGCTCCATTGTTCCTGTCCTGTGGATACTCTGCCGGATTTCTTGTGTATGACCCCTTGCCTGGATTTGGACCCTGCCTGTTGTCTCTTGTGACCCTGACCCTTCTGGCTTGTACTTTGGACCCTGCTACCTAGCCCATGACCCTGACCTCTGGCGTGTTTACTGACCCTCCTGCTTGCAAGTGACCCCTGACCTCGGCTTGTTCTCTGGATACACTGTCTGCCATAACTCTCTGTTCCTGGGTTCTCCACAGCAGGTATACATTTCATGACCCTCCGTTTGTCTGCAGCCAAGTCTGTCCCCACCACTAGGGGAAACAGTGAACACCAGGCTTTCGGAGCAGACTCCGGGTTTTGTTGTACCGGCTGGAGGGGTTCCTAACAGTGTCCAAGGACACCATGTTAAATGACCTGGAAAGAAACTCGTGGCTCCAGGATTTGCACAAGCTGCACAAGCATATGTATCTTGATGTGTGATATGTGCTTTACAGAATCCTGGTAAGACTTCATACAGTTGCCAAAAATAGCTGGCTATGAGTATGTCCTCGTGTGCACTGCACTTACTTAGTCACTAAGTAGAGGTGTGGCCTTGTAGAACAGCAACCAACAGAGCAATGGCAAAGAAAAATTTCAAAGTAGTATGTTGATATGGGTTTCCAGAAATGACAGAGGTACCCATTATATGTGAAGGAACTACAGCAGGTACCAGAAGAAGTGGGTATCACGTCAGCACTACACCCCCCCAGAGTAGTGGGTGGGTAGAAAGGCTGAATGGTACATTATCACTTACACCTGGGTGATATATACATATTTTTTGGTCTCTGGTTTCCTCATCATTGGTGCTCAAGTCCCACTGTGGATTCGTGTATGACTCCATTTGCATTATTGTACTACACTATTGTGCGCCTCCTCCTCCATCTCTTTTTTCTACAGATTTTTCCATGCAACACCGCCTGGCGAAAGGAGGATTGGCAGCCACCTGTACATGGGGAGTGTACTTCTAAGAAGAACATAGACTTTATGTTGCAATTAATTTGTGTACTGATATATGCCTTAAGCGCCATTGTATATCTTTTATTGTGATATATATATATATATATACTAATAAAACTGATGATGTGGCTTATCAACAAGTGTATTAAAGCTAAGTGTTTCTTTTCCAGAAAAATTAAAGCCACCAGTCTTAACTGCTGTACTGTACACCCTGCTAAAGAAATGCGCTTTGTTTGGAACTCTAAGCACCACTTCCATTTGTGAACAATGCAGATGCCAAGAACCTCTTTCATGGAGTCCGCATGAATATTACTGATGATGGAACCTACCCAAATGAAGATATACAGCACAATGGACAATCCTTCCTATTGTGAAATAAGTGACACATAACACTTGCAGAGCGCACTATGTATTTTCTCCTTCCCTTTCCTTTTTGCTTTCCAATGAAATCCTTAGTTAGGGTGAGATTCTATTTGGTACGGCCACTAGGCTTGAATGAATCTATAAGATTCCATTGTATAAAACCTTTAGAGAATTATACCGTGAAGTAAGGTTTATACAGGAGCCAAATAAGACTACAGGCAGTGAGCTGAAATCCAGCATCACGGCTCAGGGAGCTACGAGCTGAAATCCAGCAAGAAAAATACCGTAACAACGATAATAGTGCGCGGAGCGCGAGATTTTCGGCATTTCCGCCGACAACTGAATATGCCCCATAGAATCCAAAACTTGCGAGATCCAACAACGTAACAATGACATTTTGCCTCGTTTTCAATTTCGTGTGCGCGCGAAAGTAAAGAACCGACTCGGCTCGGTAATTGGATCTGCTAAGTTCGGGTGGGCTTGGTTCTCGGGGAACCAAGCCTGAGCATCTCTAATTTTTATAAATTTGGAAAGTGGTACCGAAATATGCAGATCAGTGTTGAAGTTCAGCATATGACAAAGATAAATAGCAGATACACTTTAAAAGCTTAGACATTAGGCTGTGCATAACACAAAAGCATTCAGGAAAGCATACAATCAAATGTGGAGGAGGAAAATTCTGTTTTAGAGAGGACTTTGCATCTTATTTTCTAGTTTCAAAAATGTGTCTTTTTTGAGTAGCAAAAATATGGACTGAATATGTATTTTTTTTTACATAATTTGTTTAATTCAGCCTGGGTTATCAAATAAATGGAAATATTCAACTTTGCAATAACTAGAAATAATTAGATAAAAGTTTCAGGCAAAACATGAAAATCATGCCCCTTACTATTTAGCAAAGCTATGTCTACTAATCACCATGGCCACACTTTTTTCCCTCTGACATGATACAGGTGCTTAATGTATGCACAGTAGTAACAAGACCAGTACAAGTGGTGCCGCTGCCACACAGCCAAGGAGACTGCCTCCTTCAGTAGTGCGCCACCTACTATTGCTCCCAAACACAAAGGGGGCAGCAATGATGTTCTTTCTCAGCCAAGGGCACTCAAATGTAAAGTTACGGCTCTGCCTATTTGTTTCATCTATTCAACACACTGACATGCCTACACCATATAATAGACACATGTCACAATGCATTATGTTTTATTAGGGATATAGATAATTGTTCATGTTTGTCAGCTTCTCCAGATTATTTTTGTACAATAACTTTATTGGGAATCTGTGGCCTATTTGTTAGAATGTCCAGTAGCGGATACATTCTGGTTGAAGTCTCATTCAACAATTTTTCCAGCCTAGCAAATACTTGAACATTGAGTAGGCAATTAATTATTGGGACTACATGTTGCCTACACACTTTCATCATGCACTGGAAGCACCTAGCATGCACAGAGTATAGGTATCATGCACAGTCTATATACTGACAGTGGATGGATAAGCAGCAAACTGTTATTGACATTTTTGTTAAGGATGCTCACGCAAGTATCATAAATTTAGTACCAAGTGAAATAAGCCTCTACTACAGTTTTCATTCAACTAATGAGAGACGCTAATTTACTCCATCAAATTGAGGCTGTATTCAGACCCTGTAAACACAGCTATAATAATTCCGATCCAATTGTTTTTACTGTTTTCACATCTAAAAACTTTCCAACAAATACTGTAATTACATGAAGACCCTTGTCCATGGTACTGAATAAAATAAAATTAGACTAGAAATATAAAAATAATATTAAAATCAGACAGGAACTTCATCTTACTGTGACCCTCTTGCAGACAGGGGCATTCAATTGCATGTATTAAGTTATTTGATGCAGTTATAAGCTCATAGCACAGACAGAAATAAACTGGCTCCACACCAAGATAATCTGTTTATAGCTATTAAATTATTGAGCCTGAAGTAAAGTACACAGAAAAATTTTTTTTTTTACAGTTTTCATGTATTATTTATTTAGACAAAACTTATGTTTAATTTCTGAGTGAAAATAAAAGATTATAGTTTTTGGACACAAGGGACTAAAATGAGCAGTTACATTTCAAAGTGACAGATAATGGGATGATTTTATAGGCTACTTTAGTTGCATTATCACTTTTTTTGTACATTGTAGAATCCTTATTAAGAAAGTTACAAACTCTTTCCACATAGCAAGAAGTAACAGAAAATATGCTTATTCTACATGATAGTTAAGTATGGGCTAATCTTATAATAGATTATTCAAATCTTCAATATCCAAAATGACCTTTACACCTACATAGTGATGACTGGCCCTTATGATGTATCTGCAAAATCTTTATTAGCCGCTGTCTGTTCTAGAGCTGATGCTTACCATGTACTATAAGGCAATTGGCCAGTCCGTTTGCTATGACAGCTCTGACCTGGGGACATACTTGAGCAACTAGTGGATTGGTTGAAATATTTTATGCGAATCAGTTATCAGTTGCAATTAACTGTGGTTTAATTAATGAAAATATTCATTATAATTATATTTGTATTATTACTTCGAGCAGGTTTCTATTATTACCTCAAGCAGCTTCACTCTCACCTTTCCCTTTTTGTTTTATTTTATTCTGTTTCTATCCTTGTTTAAGGGAAAATATGGATGTGATATACTTTTATGTTTCTACTCTTTCTGCTCTTGTTTCGTTACCATAGTTAGACATACAAGCTTATATTAGAGCATGTAAAAACATGTTCTGTTAGGAGATAATCTGTTTTCACATTCCCCATGTGGTCAAAAAGTGATTGGTTTAGCTATATGCCTCCTGGCTCACGGAAGTTCTTAGCTGTGACTAGTAGCTGCAGCTAAGGATGCAGTGGCATTGCCAGTGGGTACCTGCCAACTTTGAATTTTATAGCAATGGCTTTCTCTGGTTATATAAGTGATAAACTATTAAACTGATTTCATTGATCTCATTCAATAGGGCCCTCTAAATCCCAATAGGTAGCTTCCACATAGTTCATTAAAGCTTTAACAGATATCTTGTTGTCTTTAATTATGTTAATTACTATAGTGACATATCAAAACCTACAAATTACTTTCTTGAATGCTTTGTTGACAATTTGCCTTTCTCCATTTCCTGTGGACAATAGGTCAAAGGATAGGTTGTGAGAAAACTCGACCATGGAATCCACCATAGATACACCTCACCCAGAATACCATACAAGGCCTCTACTGGCCTTTTGTTGGCAGGTTGGAAATCACAACACTCCAGATTCATAAACATCCTCATTTTTAAATATGAACACACAGAAAGAGCCAAATTCTGTTAAGGGGAACAAATTTGATTTATTTTGGCCACTACAAGCGGAAACAATAATTAAACCCAGACACGATCGGATAGAGAAGGAATTAAATAAAATATGTAGAAAATAGTTTTTTTATTGTTAAAGTAAACTTCTGTGAGATACAGCAGCTTAGAGCCAGAGGATGTACGATACATAAAATAATGTTTCATAAACTACAACTACATCTAATACAATACAATATCTATTATAACTACCCCTAACACTAAAACTGATAATAATAATAATAATAATAATAATAATAATAATAATATTATTAATAATAATAATAATAATAATAATAATAATAATAATAATAATAGAATAGTCTGCAAGCACAACAATGAAAAAATAAACATGGCAAATACATTACAATATTTCTGCATTTGCTAATATCAAGTCAAATGTAAATTCTACTGTAACTGTTCTTGGGTGTAATCATTATAGCCCCTGGACACAATTTTTGTCAAGTAGTTTTCCAAGCAGTCTTTTGTTTCTCTACATGCACTGGTGTGCTAGAATAGGGAGGGTTTTAAGGTAGTTGTTCTGAAAAGAACAATATATATTAGCTTTTGTATTTATGCTATACTAGGAGCCAATGGTAGTAGTCTAAAATAGAAGGCAATGACAGTAAATTGGAGAAGGGAAATTGTAGGTTTTAGGTAAATAAGTATGTTAGTGTGTCAGTATGACTTACCTTTAAGGTATAATCTCATTATCTCGTGTTCCACAAAGGTGTGTCATCTGTATTATATGGGTGTAGAGTCTCCAGCTTTGTTACTACATTCAAAAGCACATCATCCTATTATGGCTAAGAGTATTATCGTGAGCTTGTAGAAATGGTAGTAGAGATCTTCACCTATAGCAGCCGCCTTTCCCATAGAGCTGGTTATGCTCACAGGTACTTAGATGCCCCCAGGACTTAAACTCAGTGTAGTACAAGCTTATGAACGTACTGCCGCCTAAAAGAGCAGAAGAAGGTACAAGCGGAGAAGGGACAGGCCAAAGATCTAGAGTCTAAAGCAGTAAACGTGGTCGTGTACAGGCAAGTGGTCAGGGCTGGCAGTGATCAAAGGAGGTCCGGGTAACAAGGCAAAAGGTCAGGGCAACGAGCAAACAATCAAGGTCCAGGTTCCAGGCAAAAGGTCATACACAGTAATCAATCCAAGGTTTTCATAAACAGCAACAGGAGCAGGCAAGCAGACAGGGAACTGAGTGCTATAACTGGCAGGGAGGCTAAGCCCTTATATATACAGACTGGCCAATGGAAGCAGAGCAGCCTTGGAGTTAGTAATTGGCTCCAGGGGCTGTTAATTAAATTCTGATCCCTCCTGCGCAAGTGCCTGACTACTCCTGATGCTGGGATGCTGCGGTAGTTTAGATGGCGTCCCGATCGTTGCCTTAGCAACGGCCATGTGAAAACAGGAAGCGATGTTCCGGTTGTCATGGAGACGGCCAAGACGTGTTTGAGCACAGTGAGTCATGGAAGCTTGAGGCACCACCGTGGCTTGTAACAGTACCCCTGCTTGAGGAGGGGTCAAGTAACCCCAGCATCCAGGTTTTCCAGGGAATTATTTAAAGAATTTTTTGAGGAGTTTGTCAGCGAGCAGACGGTTCTGAGGAGCCCAAGAGCGTTTCTTCTGGCCCGCAGCTCTTCCAATGCACCAGGAAATGGATTTGTCCCCGCACTTTTTCGGAGTTGAGAATCTTCTCCACAATAAATTAATGAGAACCATGCACACTGACTGGTCGAGGTTTAGATGGTTAATGACTTTCAAACTTGGTGGATGAGACAACAGCCTTCAAGAGGGAACAATGGAACATATTAGGTATTCTCAATGGAGATGGAAGCTTCAGCCTGAAGGCAACAGAATTAACCTTTTTAACAATAGAAAAGGGTCCAATGAACCTATGTCCCAATTTCTAGCAGGGTTGTTTGAGCCCAATACTCCAGGTGGACAGCCAGACAATTTTGATCGGAAGGAGGCCTGGAGCAAGGCGGAATGGACCTTCTTCCAAATAACTCTGAGACAAGAGACTGTTGGGCGTATACCAGGAGAACCAGAAGGATTGATTGGGGAAAGAGAATTAGCCCTGGGATGAAAGCCAAAATTGCAAAAGAATGGAGATATGCGGGTGGAAAAATGACAAGAATTATTATAGGCAAATTAAGCCCATGGAAGTAAAGAAGACCAATTCTTATGAAATTTGGAGATGTATAATTGAAGGAATTGTTTCAAAGACTGATTGACTCTTTCTGTCTGTCTGTCTGTTTGACTGTGGATGATAGGCATATGATAGACTAATGCTGATGTCAAGATGGGTGCAGAAAGATCTCCAAAATTGAGCGATAAATTGAGACCCGCGGTCAGAGACAATATCCTCAGGCAGACTATGGAGATGGAAGATGTGGCGGATGAACAGAGATGCCTAAGTTTGGGCATTTGGTAGCCCTGCCAACGGAATGAAGTAGAGATGCTCACTGACCCCCGTGAAGTGGTTTTGGTTTTGGATCTGGATTTTTTTAGACAAATTGCTAAAATATGCCAAAATCACATAATTTTGCTCTTTTTTTGATCCTACATTATGATTATCCTTAATAACACTAATTTCTAAAGTTATTTGCAATCAATTTTGACCACCTCACAGGTCACAATGTTATTTTTATATACTTTTGGAGAAATACTGCAGCGATCTGGCTGGATGGTAAGCGACAGAGCAATGAGTTAAACACATGGCAGTTGCTACCACATGTAAGACACATTATCAGACAGCAGTGGCAGAAACGAAAAGTGGGGCAAGATGGAATTGTCCTTGGATCATTAAACCAGTTATGGTTCATTTGATCGCTCCACCCCTGTTTCTTAGATAAGTGAGGTAATTCTACAACTAATACATGGCAACGAGCGATGACCCCCCCCTGGATGCATGCTTTTATCAGACACACACCAATCCAGGGTGCCAAACAATGCACTAAAAAGAGCCATTGTAATTCCCAGCAAAAAGCCAGTTCATCAGTAAACTTCCAGTCAGCCCCAATTCCCACAAAATTATAATCTAGTTAGGTACCTTTGATGTGAAGTGCAGATTACAAACACTTGATGAAACAGCAGCAAAGTGGAAGGTAATACATATACACGTCTATTTAGACATCCATGCTTATATTACTTCTAAAAGCAACTGTCACTCACCGGACTGTGAGTGCCATTTCTCCTGTGTTCAGGAACCGTGGCCGTCCGCCATCCTGAGGGTCTGCGCATGTGCAGCCCTTATGAAACCTTCAGTACCTGTTGCTTTTAATTAATTGGATGATCAGGCAACCCTCCCTATTTAAACCACCTGTGATCATTACCTAGTTGCCTGATCTTGGAGTCTCATCCCCCATGAGCCTCTGACGGTGTTCCTGTGTTTCCTCGTGTATTCAGCTCCAGCTGATTCCTGTCTACTACCATTGTGGTTTCCAGACCACTTCAACTCTCCTGTGTTCATCGTGTATGCACTTAGCTGATTCCTATCTGCTACTGCTGCCGGATTCCAGACCGTCTCTACTCTCCTGTGTTCAGCGTGTCTCCCCTCCGCTGCCTTCGCTACTACTGCCGGATTCCAGACCGCCTCTACTCTCCTGTGTTCAGCGTGTCTCCCCTCCGCTGCCTCAGCTACTACTGCCGGATACCAGACAGCCTCAACTCTCCCGTGTTCATCATGTTTCCAGTTTTACTTACTACTGCTTCCTGAGTATTGCTCCTTTGATCACCGGTTACCTTTCGTGCGCTGCACCAACCTGATTACCGCTTCCATCCTCCAGTGGTCTCTCCTCCTGCCGGCGTTCAGCCGTTCAGGTATCCCTGCACTTCTCCTTGACAGCCTGCTCTCCTGAACCGCGGTATGCATACTTTCCATTGACTTTGCTATTGTATTGCATATCCGTCTGTACTGTGTTGTGTTCATCTCCGGAGTCTTCCATCTACTGAAGCTATTGTTACTATTGACTTTGTATTACCTGGATCTCTATAGTGACTTTGTATACTTCAAGCAGCGCTTGTCAGTTATTATTGTATTGTGGTTATCATCGTGGGATTAAGTTCCGTGTGCCCACCGTGTATCCTCTGTATTCCATTCATCTCCTCGTGCCCTTCATCACATATATATAGCAGTGGTACAACTTGCGGAATGCAGACCACTGACTCCTGTTTCCCATTGGCACCAGTTTCAAGTATCCTCTCACATAAGCAGTGGTACAACTTGCTGTACGCAGACCACTGACTTCCCCGTTACCTACTTGCACCTGGAACCCATTCCTTCACTATAGACAGTGGTACAACTTGCTATACGCAGACCACTGACTTTCACTACCTCCTCTCTACTCCTGGACATTCCTCCTCACTACAGCAGTGGTACAACTTGCTGTACGCAGACCACTGACTCTCCCCACGTTTACTTGTCCATCTGGTTCCTCGTGTTCATACATCTAAGTCATTACCAGTTGCTGCTAGTCATAGACTTTCCTTGAGTATTCTCTCACCATCTGCTGATTCTCCTGTTCCGTTGTCACCCTGCTACCAGAGGACCATAGTACCAGCTATATTACTCTGGTAAGAACATCATCTGGTGATATCCTGGGCAAAGACTCCTAGTGCCCGTGACAGCAACGCTGTTCTTTGTTAATAAAACAGTTGTCTTTATAAAGTTCAAAAAAATTGAAAATAATCCTACAACATTCTTTGGATGTTGATAGTTGATAGTAGGATCAGGTGGAGTTACAGCACAGGTGTCACTAATTTTGGTCAATACTTTTACAGTAGACAAGACCAGATGTCAAAATGTTGCGCTGAGTCATCTGCATCATCAATGGGTGTTTAAGATTTTTGCTAAGCACACAACAATATATAGCACATGTAGGTAACATTGACACACAGCGGTAGCTGAAAGGAAAAATGGTGCAAAATGGAATTGTCCTTTGGCCCTCCCACCCACCCTTATGTTGGATCTTAAAAAGGACATGCACACTTTAACAAACCAAGCACTTAAGCGACAAAAATGCCACTCCTTGTGGCTGAAGTGCTTGGTTTGTTTGGGCCCCCAAAAAAACAAGGTAAAAATGGCTTTAAGCCACCAAAGGTGACAGTGGTGTTAATGAACTCTACTTTGGCAAGATGTTGCTGTCATCATCCTCAGCCTCATCCTCACTATCATCAGTGTGTACATCATCCTCCCATATTATTAATTCATCACCGCTGTAATCCACTGTTACAGAAGTCTCCGTATTTAGATGTAAATGGCGTGAAAGGCTTTCCTCGTGGAACTTAAAGTTCATTTTTATAAACATCATCTTTTCCACATTTTGAGGAAGTAGCCTCTTACGCCGATCGCTGACAAGGTTCCCGGCTGTGCTAAAAACTCTTTCCGAGTACACACTGGAGGGTGGGCAGCTTAGGCAGTGCAAAGCGAGTTGGTACATGGGTCTCCAAATTCCCTTTTATTCTCCCAGTATGTAAAGGGACTGTCTGATATGTCTATTTCTATGCTGTCGTGAAAATAATCCTCCACCATCCTTTGGATGTTGATAGTAGGGGTGTGCACCGGCCACTTTTAGTGTTTTGTGTTTTGGGATTTTGGGTTCTGATTACCTTGAGGTTTTGGGTTCTGATTTGTTTTGCCAAAACACCCCACTCAAGGTTTTGGTTCTGATCTAGGGTTTTGGGTTCGTTTTTTTTTTAAAAGAGCAAAAAAAGTGCAAAAAAACAGGGGTTTTTTTTGTTTTTTTCACTCCTACGCTATTATTAACCTCAATAACATTCAATAACAATCATTTCCACAAATTTTCAGTCTATTCTGAACACCTCACAATATTGTTTTTAGGCCAAAAGGTTGCACCGAGGTAGCTGGATGTCTAAGCTAAGCGACACAAGTGGGCGGCACAAACACGTGGCCCATCTAGTAGTGGCACTGCAGTGGCAGACAGGATGGCAGTTTGAAAAACTAGGCCCCAAAGAGCACATAATGCCAAAAAAAGAGGTGCAAGATGGAATTGTCCTTGGGCCCTTCCACCCACCCTTATGTTGTTGAAATAGGACATGCGCACTTTAACAAACCAATCATTTCAGCCACAGGGCCTACAAAACTGTGGCTGAAATGATTGGTTTGTTTGGACCCCCACAAAATGAGCTGGCAAAGAAAAAAAAGAGGTGCAAGATGGAATTGTCCTTGGGCCCTCCCACCCACCCTTATATTGTTGAAATAGGACATGCACACTTTACCAAACCAATCATTTCAGCGACAGGGCCTACCAAACAACTGTGGCTGAAATGATTGGTTTGTTTGGGCCCCCACACAAAAAAAGCTATTCATCTCTCCCTGTACAAACTAAACTGGTTCTACTGAGGCAAGATGTCATCCTCATCCTCTGATTCCTCGCCCCCTTTAGTGTGTACTTCCTCATCCTCACACATTATCAATTCGTCCCCGCTGGACTCCACAATCACAGGTCCCTCTGTAGTCTCTGGAGGCCAGTGCTGGTCTTGATTGAAGAATTGATAATTCATTTTTATGAACATCATCTTCTCAATGTTTTGCGGAAGCAACCTCCTTCGCCGCTCACTGACCAGGTTGCACTAAAAACTCTTTCGGAGTACACACTGGAGGGGGGACAACTCAGGTAAAATAGAGCCAGTTTGTACAGGGGCTTCCAAACTGCCTTTTTTTCCTGCCAGTAAGAATAAGGACTGTCTGACATGTCTACTTGGATGGTGTCAGCAAAGTAATCCTCCACCATTTTTTCAATAGTGACAGCATCCAATGCAGCGACAGTAGACATGTCTGCAATGGTTGGCAGGTCCTTCAGTCCGGACCAGATGTTCTCAGCATCCCCGCCAGCGGGTCGTTTATGAAATCTCAGCTGTTTCCTCGCAGCCACAGGTGTGGAAGAAAATGAAGGAGGAGCTGTTGGCATGTCACGGTCCTCTTCAGAGGACAATCTCCTGACCAGCAGGTCTTTGCACCGCTGTAGGCTTGTGTCCGCCGGAAACAGAGACACAACATACGCTTTAAACCGAGGATCGAGCACGGTGGCCAGAATGTATTCCTCTGACTTTAAAAGAGTGACCACCAACGGATCCTGGCAAAGCGTATGAAGGGCTTCATCCACAAGAGCTACATTTTTTGTGGAATCGCATTGCTTTAACAGCTCCTCCCTCACTTTCTCCAGCTGCTTCTGCAACAGCCTAATCAGGGGAATCACCTGACTCAAGCTGGCAGTGTCAGAACTGACGTCTCGTGTGACAAGTTCAAACGGCTGGAGAACCTTGCACAACACGGAAATCAGTCTCCACTGCGCTTGACTCAGGCGCATCCCCACTCCTTTTCCTATGTCGTAGGTGGCTGTGTAGGCTTGAATGGCCTTTTGCTGCTCCTCCATCCTCTGCAGCATATAGAGGGTGGAGTTCCAGCGCGTCACAACCTCTTGTATGAGGTGATGGCAGGGCAGGTTCAGGCTTTTTTGATGTTGTTCGAGTCTGCGGTTGGCAGTGGCAGAATGCCGAAAGTGTCCAGCAATTTTGCGAGCCAACGCAAGCATATCTTGCACACCCCTGTCACTCTTCAGGTAATGCTGCACCACCAAATTTATTGTGTGGGCAAAACATGGCACGTGCTGGAAATTGCCCATATGTAATGCCCGCACACTGTTACTGGCGTTGTCCGACACCACAAATCCCCAGGAGAGTGTAAGTCACTGTGAGATTATTTCCCTCAGTTTCTCTAAGAGGTTGTCAGCGTTGTGCCTCTTATTAAAACCGGTGATACACAACGTTGCATGCCTTGGAACGAGCAGGCGTTTTGGAGATGCTGCTACTGATGCTGCTGCTGCTGTTGCTGAGGAAGGCGATGCATCTACCCAGTGGGCTGTCACAGTCATATAGTCCTTAGTTTGCCCTGAACCACTTGTCCACATGTCCGTGGTTAAGTGGACAGTGGGTACAACCGCATTTTTCAGAGCACTGAGGACACTTTTTCGTACTTCTCTGTACATCCCGGGTATCGCCTGCCTAGTGAAGTGGAATCTCGACGGGATTTGGTACCGGGGACACAATACCTCCATCAACCGTCTAAATCCCACTCCACTAATGGCGGACACCGGACGCACGTCTAACACCAACATAGCTGTTACGGCCGCAGTTATCCGCTTTGCCATAGGATGACTACTGTCGTACTTGGTGCTCATGGCAAACGACTGTTGTACGGTCAACTGTTTAGTAAAAGACGTAGCGTTTTTACGACTTCCCCTCTGGGAAGGTGACCGACTACCAGCAGCAACAGCAGCAGCGGCAGTAGTAGGCGTACCGCTGCAGGATCCTCTGGAGGAATCCCAGTTTGAAGAGGACTCAGTCATGCCGGTGACATGGCCTGCAGGACTATCTCTGATCGAGATCGTGGAGGAAATTGACGAGGAGGGTGTTGCTGGTGAGGATATAACAGGACCAAGGGATTTAGGTGTCCCTGGACTGCTGACGGTCCTAGCCACAGGTCCTGAACTAAACACTGAATTATGAAGGTTCTTCAGGTGACGCATAAGGGAGTATGTCCCTAGGTGGCCAAGATCCTTACCCCTGCTTATTTGAGCTTTACATAAGGTACATATGGTCACACATTTGTTGTCCGGATTGGGATATAAATAATTCCAGACCGAAGAGGTGGATTTCTTGGTCTTCTGGCCAGGCATGACGATGGGCTTTTTCTTCCCATGGACAACAACTGTTTCCCCCCCTGGTGCCTCATTGAAGATAACCACATCAGCATCCTTCTCGTCAAGTTCCTCCTCAGCGCCAGCTACATCAATATCCTCCTCCCGCTGTACAACATTCACACCTTCATTAGCCAAATCTGTAACTGGACTGTGGGTGATCCTTCCAGCATATGCAGAGGGCATGCTGCAAATGGTGGAAGGAGCCACCTCTTCCCGTACAGTGATGGGAAGGTCAGGCTTCGCAAACACCAACACCCTTGGACTCGCCTTGAGGATTTGTGATGCGATCTCTTTAGAAGGCAGAGATGTTTGCTGTGTTGTTGATGACAGCTTAATTCTCTTAAATTTTTTAGATGCGGGGGGAGGAGGAGGGCTTAGATCCTTGGGTGAAGCTGAATAACTAGTCCTGAACACGGGCCAGGGCCTAAGCCGTTCCTTGCCACTCCGTGTGGTAAATGGCATATTGGCAAGTTTACGTTTCTCCTCAGATGATTTTAATTTTCTTTTTTTGCTAATTTTAGTGAACTTTGGCTTTTTGGATTTTACATGCCCTCTACTAGGAGATTGGGCATCGGCAGACGACGTTGATGGCATTTCATCGTCTATGTCATGACTAGTGGCAGCAGCTTCAGCATTAGGAGGAAGTGGTTCTTCATCTTTCCCTACTTTATCCTCCAAATTTTTGTACTCCATTATATGCAGCACAAGAGAGCGTACCCCTAAACCACTCACACCCGGCAAAGGCTTTAAAAATTATATGCAGCACAGGACAGTACCACTGGACTGGAGTTATACAGCAGTAGAAATTCCTTTATACTGCAGGAACAGTGAACGTATTTATATATTGCAGTACTAATATTTCTGGACTGAAGGAACAGTGAACGTAGTTAAATATTGCAGTAATAATATTTCTGGACTGCAGGAACAGTGAACGTAGTTTAATATTGCAGTACTAATATTTCTGGACTGCAGGAACAGTGAACGTATTTATATATTGCAGTACTAATATTTCTAGACTGCAGGAACAGTGAATGTAGTTAAATATTGCAGTAATAATAATTCTGGACTGCAGGAACAGTGAACGTAGTTTAATATTGCAGTACTAATATTTCTGGACTGCAGGAACAGTGAACGTAATTACATATTGCAGTAGAATTTTTTTTATACGTTTTTAAAAAAAAATTATAATTTTTTTTAGAATTTTTTAATAACAATGCACTTAGCAGGAGAGGGCACAGGACACAGCACCATTGGACTCAGCAGGACAGAGCACAGGACACAGCACCACTGGACTCAGCAGGACAGAGCACTGGACAAAGCACCACTGGACTCAGCAGGACAGAGCACAGGACAAAGCACCACTGGACTCAGCAGGACAGAGTGACAGGACAAAGCACCACTGGACTCAGCAGGACAGAGTGACAGGACACAGCACCACTAAAAAACCCAACCTCCCTCTTCCCTGATCTTAGCCCGACTGAAGATGGCGGCAGCAAACGGGGAATTTATACAATTCGAGTCTCGCGAGATCCGACGACGGGATTTTGAGTCTCAGCCTCACTTTTACAGTTTCTCCCTGCCGGAAGTACCCGAACAGTGCTCGGATCGCCCTCGGATCCGCACTGTTTGGGTGGGCTCGGATTGCGATAATCCGAGCCCGCTCATCTCAGGTTGATAGTAGTATCAGGTGGAGTTACGGCAGAGGTTTCACTTTTTTTTGGTCAATTCTTTTAGACCACACCAGATGTCAAAATTTGGCGCAGAGTCATCTGCATCATTCCTGGGTGTCTTGGGAAAGCAAAGTTATTTCCTAGCAGCACTTGAGTGAAAAACTGAAGGAGGAAACACCGTCCTGTCACGTAACACTTGAGCTGTCATATTGCTCACCAGAAGCTCCTTGCATCTCTTCAGATCTGGGTCAGTTACAAAGAGAAGACATAGGTCTTAAACCGAGGATCAAGCACAGTCGCTAAAATGTAGCTACCCGATTTCAAAATTTTGATAACTCTTGGATCCCTGCGAAGCGAATAAAGTACTTGATCTACAAGTCTGACATACTTAGCAGAATTGCTAACTCCTTCAGTTTCTCAAGCTGCTTTTCCAAAAGTCTAATTAAGGGAATAACTTGACTCAAGCTCGCAGTGTCTGAACTCACTTCACAGGTGACTACTTCAAATGATTTCAGCACCTTTGACAACACGGAAAGTATTCTCCAATGCGCTTGACTAAAATACATTCCCCTCCTTTCCCAATGTCATGGCTTGTGGAGTAAGCGTGGAAGGCTTTTCGCTGTTCCTCCATACGCAGAAGCATATACAGGGTGGAATTTCACCTTGTCACCACCTTTTGCCTCATTTGGTGGCAAGGCAAATTAAATTGCTCTTGCAGGTGCTGCAATCTCCTACACGGTGTTGCCGAATGCTGGAAATGTCCAGATATTTTACGGGCCACAGACAGCATATCCTGCATGTCCCTGTCATTTTTTAAAAAGCTCTGCACCACCAAGCAAAACAGGGAATGTGATGGAATTCACCCAGCTGTAATGCTCTGACAATATTGGTGGCATTATCAGAAATGACATATCCTGAGGAGAGTCCCAGTGGGATAAGCCATGTTGCAATGACATCCCTTAGTTTATGTAACAGATTGTCAGCTGTATGCCTCTTAGTGAAGACGGTGATACACAGAGTAGCCTGCCTCTGACAAATGTGACATACTTGGGTACATGCTGCTGCTGTTCCTGCTGGTGAAGGCGAATCACGAACCCAGTGGGATGTCACAGTCATATATTCTTTGGTTTGCCCAGTTCCGTTTGTCCACATATCTGTGGTTAAGTGTACAGTGGGTAGAATGGCATTTTGCAGCCCAATAATAACATTTTTACGAACCTTCTGGTAGAGGTGAGGAATAGCTTTTCTACTGAAATGGTGTTGTGATGGAATTTGGTAACGGGGACACAAGACCTCAAGTAACTGTCTAAAACCAGCTGCATTAATAGTGGATATTGGACGCAGATCTAATACGAGCATAGTCGCCATGGCGTCTGTGATCAGCTTTGCGACTGGGTGACAGCTTTCATACTTTCTTCCTCTTGCAAAGGATTGTTTAACAGTCAATTATTGTAAACTACTAGTAGTCTTCTTCTTGGTCTGCTTCTGGGATGAAGATTCACCCCCAGCATCAGCAACAGTAGCAGCAGTGGGACTAACGCTCAAGAATTGTTCTGAGGAATCCAGGATAGTGGAGGAGTCATCTAGCCTTAGAAACTTGGATACAGGACTAACTCTGATCGCTACTGAGGATATTGATGAGGGCAGTTTTGTGGGTGTAGATTGCAGGCATCAGGATGTAGGTGAGAGAAGAGTCCTAGCTGATGATGGACTGCTTGTTGTTATTTTTTAGCATAACTTTCTGATTTTCCCAACATCTTGCCATGAACTTGCGTCAAATGGCATAACATGGATGAGGTTCCTAGATGGTTAAGGTCCCTCCCTCGACTTACTGTGGCTTTACATACACTACAAATGGCTAGACAACTGTTGTCAGGATTTGGGTAGAAATAATTTCACACATAAGATGTGGCTTTTTTGGTCTTATGTCCAGGCATGACAATGGCCTTCTTTTTATCATGTGCCAGAGCTGCTTCCACTGGTGCAGGACTTACACAAACAACATCATCCTCATTAACATCCTCATTAGCGCCCTCGTCGGCTACACAAATATCCCCCTCATCCTGTTCCAATTTCAAAGTGGCATCCTCAATTGGTGTATCACCGGCTACACTCGGGCTGTTCAGGCACACATCCGCAGAAATGCGGAAAGGTCCCTTCTTTATGGGTACACTATCAGAATGGTCACTATTACACATAGCACTCGTGGATGGACTCTCCTCAGGGATTGGTGTCATTTCTGAATCTGAGCATACATTTTCCTCTAATGCCTTACTGTTTTCTTGCAGCTCGGCTTTTACACGTAAAAGTATTTGTGCACCACTTTTGGAGTCCGAATTACTTGGTCTTGCTTGATCATGAGTGACCTTACAAGAAGATGCCTCAGTAACATTTTAGAACTCGCACTCATAGAGAAAGGTGAAGGCCACATTCTTTCTTTGCCACTGCGTTTGTAGAATGGCATGTTGGTAAAAAAAAAATTTCCCAGATATCTTTTTCTGGATTACAGCTCTTTTTTTCTTCACCACGGTAAAAGGTGGTTTTTTATGTTTTTTCCCTGACTTAAAAAGACTGTACTTTTACATATGCTTTTGGTGCAAATTCAGAAGAAAAGCCTGCAAGGACTAGTAATTGTAATTCAACAATGACAATTAGCAATGGAGCTCTTATTTTTGGGCGTATATAACACCCTACACTTTTTGGTGCAAATTAAGAAGAAAAGCCTGCAAAGACTCTAGTTTTTGTATTTCAGCAATGACCACAAACAATGGAGCAATGGAGCTCTTGTCTTTGGGTGTATATAACACCCTATACTTTTGGGTGCAAATTCAGAAGAAAAGCCTGCAAGGACTAGTATTTGTATTTCAGCAATGACAATTAGCAATGGAGCTCTTGTCTTTGGGTGTATATAAACACCCTACACTTTTTGGTGCAAATTCAGAAGAAAAACAAGCAATGACTAGTATTTGTATTTCAGCAATGACAATTAGCAATGGAGCTCTTGTTTTTGGGTGTATATAACACCCTACACTTTTTGGTGCAAATTCAGAAGAAAAACCTGCAAGGACTAGTATTTGTATTTCTGCAATGACAATTAGTATCGCAGCTCTCCTTTTTGTGTTACCTATATAACACTGTCGAATTTTGCTGCAGAATTACACCAACCCTGACAGCACTCGTTTTTTTATTTTTATGCAATGAGAATTACCAACGCAGCTTTTCTTTTTGTGTGTTACCTATATAACACAGTAGAATTGGACTGCAGAATTACACCAACCCTGCCAGCAGCAATAGTATTTGTATTTTTCTGCAATGAGATTTAACACTGGAGCTATGGAGCTCTCCTGAATCTCACTGATTACTTTCTTTAAAATTGCTACCACCCTCCTCTTTCAATTCTCTAACTTTGCCTGTCTAACTGCTCTACACTCTATACTACCCCTTCTGTGTCCCTCTCTCAAACGGCACTAGATCGCTGTGGAGAGCGGTATTTATAGATTCCAAAACTCGTGAGTTATGAGATCCGATGACGTCACAATGTCATTTTGCCTCTGATCCCCTAAGTTCGGGTGTGTTCGGTTTCCGAGGAACCGAGCCTGAGCATCTATAGAATGAAGTGGGCCATTTTGCTAAATCAAACTACCACCACCCAGATTGTGATGTGTCCGGATGACCAGGGTAAATCAACTATGAAGTCCATTGAAAGATATGACCAAGGTTTAGTTGAAGTGAACAAAGGTATAAGTTGGGTTGATGGATAGCTTATGGCAGATTTGTTTGTGGCACAATCCCCACAAGAGAGAACAAACTCCTTAACATCAGAGGACAAAGAGGGCCACCAAACTGTACGCAAGAGGATTTCAGTGATCTTGAAAGTTCCTAAGTGTCCGGCAATTTTACTTTCATGAGCCTGAGACAAAACGGCCTTCCTGAGATGGACTGGTACAAACAATTTGCCTGAAGGGGTCTCTGGAGGAGCGATTCTTTGGAAATAGAGAAGAACAGTCCCTAGGTCCTGGGTCAGCCCTGTATGAATTGAAGAGGAAGGAATAATAGGGAGCGGAACTGTGGTTGGAGCGTGAGAGGAAATAAAACTGTGGGAAAGTGCGTTCGCTTTAATATTCTTGGAGCCAGGTCTGTAGGAAATAATGAATTTGAATCGAGTGAAAAACAATGCCCAGCGTGCTTGTCTGGAATTTAGGTATTTGGCATATTCAAGAAGTAACAGATATTTGTGATCCATAAGCACAGAAATAACATGAACAGCTTCCACCAGCCAGTGCCGCCATTCTTCAAATGCCCATTTTATCGCTAAGAGTTCTCCTTTACCCACGTCATAATTGCTCTCAGCAGATGAGAATTTCTGTGAAAAGTAGGCACATGGGTGTAACTTGTGATCCCGAGGATCCTTCTGGGACAGAACGGCACCGGCACTCATACCGGAGGCCATCCACTTCAATGACAAAAAGTAATTCAGGGTGTTTTAGGACCGGAGCAGAGGCAAAGGCTAACTTCAGGGCTTCAAAAGAAGCTGTTGCATCAGAGGTCCAGTTAGTAGCATCAGCCCCTTTACAGGTTAGGGCAGTAAGAGGAGCTACGAGGTCCGAGAAAGAATGGATAAATCTCCGGTAATAATTCGCAAAGCCGAGAAATCTTTGGATGGCCTTGAGGTTGGTTGGGTGCACCCATTCCAAGATTGCTTGGACCTTGCTAGGGTCCATTAAGAACCCATCTGGAGAGATAATATACCCTAGAAATGAGACCTTCTGGACCTCGAATACACAGTTTCCAGTTTGGCGAAAAGTTAATGCTGCCGAAGTTTAGGGAGGACCTGTTTCACGTTAAGGTGGTGCTGGTACATGGACGAGAAATAAATCAGGATGTCATCCAGATATACCACGACAAAGCGGCTGAAGAACTCCCAAAGAACATCATTAATAAGATCCTGGAAGACAGTAGGTTGTTGCATAAACCAAAGGACATGACCATGTACTCATAGTGGCCTGAGTGGGTGTTGAATGTGGTCTTCCATTTGTCCTCATCCCTGATACGTATAAGGTTGTATGCGCCATGTAAATCGATCTTGGTAAACACTGAGTTGATCAAAAAGGACTGATATGAGCAGAAGCGGGTAGGTATTTTTAATGGTGATTTTATTTAACCCACGGTAGTCTATGCAGGGTCGAACAATCCGGCTCCTACGGGAGATTTAGAAGGCCTAATAAAGCCTTTTTTAAGATTCTCCTTAATATACTCCTCCATGGCCTGCATTTCTGGCACCCTTTGGGGAGTCTAGAGCCAGGAACTAGGTCAATTGTGCAGTCGTAATCGCAAAATTCATGGTAGGGTAAGGGAAGTTGATCTAGCGGAACCTGTAGCAATCGGATGGACCCCAGCGAACAATGTTTCCCTTGTTCCAAACAATAACTGGATTGTGGAGCTGGAGCCAGGGTTGTCCCAGGATAACAGGAACAGAAGGACAATTAATGAGATTGAACGACTAAGTCTCGGAATGTAGTGACGCCACAGTGAGCTGTAATAGAGGTGTCTGCGAACATATCTTTCCGCCAGGTAGAGGACCACCATCGTGGCCACAAACTGTGATGAGTGACTTGAGCTTAATGGACGGAATCCTAAAGGAATGGGCAAAATCAAGATCCAGAAAGTTCCCAGCAGCACCACTGTCTAGGAAGGCAGAGACAGAGGTAGATAGTGCACCAAAGAAAATCACTGCAGGAACCAGGAGTGCATTCTGGGAAGAAATTATCTGCAGACCTAGATAAACCTCTTCCACGTTCTCTAGCTCTGCACTTTTCTCGACTTGTCTGACTTGTTGGGACAGCTTTGGAGGAGATGACCCCTGTTTCCACAATATAAACAAAGGCCTAGGGTACGTCTCCTTGTTTTTCTTCCGAAATGAGGCGATAAGCACTTAGCTGCATGGGCTCAGCAGCTTCAAATGGTACAGCAGAAGAAGTCAGGAGAGAGCTTGAGGAAACGGTAGTATCCCTCTTAGCTTTTCTTTCTTTAAATCTGCGGTCAATTTTGATGACCAATTGCAATAGAGTCTCCAGTGTAGCTGGTATTGGGTATTGCACCAGGGAGTCTTTTATTTGTTCAGAAAGGCTCAAACAGATCTGAGCAAATTTGACAAGGACCAAATTGATTGTACTTGCTATTTATTGAACAAGAGATGTGGCATACAGCCGCTGCCGGCTCCCACTTCCGGTTTTGCAACATCACAAAATTTGATGCCCTTACCCAACGTACTTTTCGCCGTTTAGGCTTTGTCAAAGCAATAACCTGATTGAAGGTGACTGGTTTCTCTTATGCTCGGTCCATCTAATTAAATATCATTCTATTGAGTGGCATTGTTTTGAGCCTGTCATATGTTTCCCATATTTGTTGTCTGTCATACGTTCTCCTCCCCATTCATTTAGTAATTTCCTTTGTGAAATTATTGAATGAATTTACTGCAATTTACATTTGATTTCACTTTACATGTAAATTTATGAACAGTAAGTTTATATTTTATATACTATCAGATTCCTGTCACACGCTGCTCATTTGGCTTCCACAGACAAAGACTGAGACACTCACAGGTGTCTCATTAACAGACTTCAAACCTCTAAGTTCTGATCTGCACAGGTGCAGACTGATTACCTGTCTACTTCTAATTAAGATTCCTATTGGTTCCTGCGTTGGCTCCAGACTTGAAAAGGCACTTCCTCCCTTTCCTCTGGGCCTGTTGATTAAGTTACCAGTCTGATTAGGTTCCTACCTATTCTGTGAGCTCTCACCTCCATCGTCAGTGCCTTGCTGTGTTGCTGTTAAAGACCATACAGATCAAACTGCAACTGTCTCTGCTGTGTACTACACCACAGACTATTCAGCTCATGCTGCAACTATCTCTGCTGTGTGACACTTCACAGGTCGTGTCATCAAGCTGCTTGTTGTTCTTTTCTCTGGCTGAACTGTTCATGTATTATTGAAAGCATTAAGGCATTATTTGGTTCCTGATTCCTGCTGCAGCTATTGTGCATATACTGCTACCTGGACAGTTAATCTCTCCTCTGATGTGGACTGCTCTACTGTGATACCATATACCTGCTGCCTTATTCTTTCCACCTTATTGCTGGACTGTGCATTCAAAGCCATATCTAATTACATGCTGATTGTTCATATTGCATATGATATTGCCGGTGGCTCCGCCCACCTTGTACTAAGCTCCTAGTGTGTATATATCCATATATCAAGACTTTCCTGTATTTTCATCCAGTCATCATTAAACCACTGATTGTACTTTTATCCTGCATCTGGCATCTATTGAACCTCAGGCTATCATTACCACTTACCAGTGTACTACCATATTCTCACTCCCCGAGTATCTGTTCCCACAACATCTATGAACAGATCCAGAGTCCAAAATACCAAACCGTGACAGTATCAACAGGCCACAATGGACTCCCCTGGGGAACCGTTGGCTAAATAGACTCTGCGGCTGTTACTCCATAGGATAGAACAACAGGATGAAATTCAACACCAACTCCTTCAATGTTTCCAGACATTGGCCTCTAGAGTGGATTCTATTCAATCCGCTATATCCTCACTTCTTCCGCTCGTTCCTCCATCGGAACCACCTGCACCAGAGCTACCCAGTAATTCTCATTCCACTCTCCGAATTCCGTCTCCTGCTACGTTTGATGGCGACCCTAAAGCCTGTAGAGGTTTCCTCAATCAGTGTTCGATTCAATCCGAATTACAACCTCAGAACTTTCCTACTTAAAGAATAAGAGTTGCTTACGTAATATCATTATTGTCTGGCCAGGCTTTGGCCTGGGCTTCCCCCCTCTGGGAGCGTGATGATCCTCTCCTTTCAGACAGCTCTGCCTTTATAGTCACATTCCGTTAAATTTTTGATGAACCTGGTCGTGTGTTACCTCTGCAGCTTCAAGTATTCTCAGGCTTCGTCAAGGGTCACGATCAGTGGCGCAATATGTGATCTCCTTCCACACTTTATCATCAGAACTACATTGGAATAATGATGCTCTAGTGGCTACTTTCTGGCATGGCTTATCTGATAAGATCAAGGATGCTCTTGCCTCCCAGGAACTACCTGCTACTTTGGATGCTCTAATTTCTTTGTGTAACAGAGTGGATCTACATTTCAGAGAAAGAGCCGCTGAAAAGGATAACTCCCGTCGTCCTGTATCCAGAACATTAACTCGCTATCTCTCTCCTGCTTCTGGAAAGGAATCAATGCAACTAGGACGATCGCGTTTGACTCCGGAGGAGCGCGATCGAAGATTTAAAAATAAATTGTGTATTTACTGTGCCGATCCAGGGCATATCCTTAATAAGTGTCCCAAGAAATCGGGAAACGCCAAAGCCTAATTTGTTCCGGGGAAGTCAAATTAGGCAATGTCAAATCTTCTCTGCAATCATCGTTACCCACTGTGTGCTCATTTCCAATTATATTATATGGCCCTTCTGGCCCTGTTCACTCCTATGCCTTGCTGGTTTCAGGAGCTGCTGGGAACTTTATTTCTTCTTCTCTCATGTCCCAAGGGTCCTTACCCGTATCCTTCCTAGAGCATCCTGTATCTATTTCTGCAATTGATGGATTTTGTATCTCCAATGGTCTCGTTAAAAAATGCACTCAGCCTATTCTTCTACAAATAGGAGCATTACATAAAGAGATGATATCCTTCCATGTTTTGCCATCTTCTACTAGTCCTGTCATTCTGGGATTACCCTGGCTCCAACAACACTCTCCTCAGATGGATTGGACCACTTCACAAGTGTTATCCTGGAGTTCTAATTGCTTTAAAAATTGTCTTTCACGTGTTCATCCCCTGGCCTCTACTAGCATCTCGTCTGAATCTCAATCCAACTGCCTTCCAAGTCAGTATCTGTCTTTTCGGGATGTGTTCGACAAGGCCAGATCTGAACATCTTCCTCCTCACCGAACATGGGATTGTCCTATCGATCTGTTGCCTGATCAAATCCCTCCACGAGGTCGTGTGTATCCTTTATACTTGCCAGAGACTCAAGCCATGTCCGAATACATCCAAGAAAATCTTCTTCGTGGATTCATTAGACCTTCATCTTCTCCTGCTGGGGCCGGTTTCTTTTTTGTTAAAAAGAAGGATGGGTCCCTTTGCCCATGTATTGACTACAGAGGTCTTAATGCCATCACCATTAAGAACCGGTACCCCATACCTCTCGTCACCGAATTATTAGACCGTATAAAGGGGGCAAAGATTTTCACAAAACTAGATTTCAGGGGAGCTTATAACCTCATCCGAATTAAAGCCGGCGATGAATGGAAAACAGCTTTCAACACTCGCGACGGTCACTACAAATACCTAGTGATGCCTTTCGGTTTGTGCAATGCCCCTGCGGTGTTTCAAGGTTTTGTGAACGAAATCTTCAGAGACCTCCTCTATGATTATGTCGTTGTATATTTGGATGACATTTTGATCTTCTCCCAGGACATTCATTCTCACCACCTTCAAGTGGCAGAGGTTCTTTCACGTCTTCGTAAGAATAAACTTTTTTGCAAGCTAGAGAAATGCTTATTTGAAAAGTCCCAAATGTCATTCTTTCGCTACATTGTTTCAGGCTCAAGATTAGAGATGGACCCAGAGAAGGTTTGAGCTATACTCGAGTGGCCTCTTCCCTTAGGATTGAAGCTTGTGCTACGCTTCTTAGGGTTCTCTAATTATTATAGACGTTTTATCAAGGGATACTCAACTATAGTGGCACCCATTGTGTCTCTCACCCGGAAGGGTGCCAATCCCAAATCCTGGCCGCCAGAGGCCTTAAAGGCTTTCGAATTTCTAAAAGAAGCATTCTCCTCGACACCTATTCTTCAACAACCTAACATGTCTTTGCCATTCTTCCTCGAGATTGATGCTTCAAGTGTGGAGTAGGGGCTGTGTTATCTCAGAAGTCTCATCTTAACCAGTTCCATCCCTGTGCATTCTTCTCCAGAAGATTTTTACCTGCAGAGAAGAATTACGCCATCGGCAATAAAGAATTACTGGCCATAAAAATAGCATTGGAGGAATGGCGTTATCTTCTAGAGGGAGCCAAATTCCCGGTTACCATCTTTACGGATCATAAAAACCTATTATATCTGCAATCCGCTCAATGCTTAAATCCTAGACAAGCTAGGTGGTCTCTCTTTTTCTCTCGCTTCAATATTTGAATTACATTCAAACCTGGTGAGAAGAATAAACGTGCAGATGCTCTTTCCCGAGCCTTTTCCTGTGATTCCAAGACCGAAGAGGTGAAACCTCATCCTATACCAGATCCCAAGTGTATATTTACTTCTACTTTGTCTCCTGCCTGTACACCACCACCTGGGAAGACTTTTGTACCACCGGATTTACGAAAGAAACTGTTGACTTGGTTCCACTCTACTCGTTTTGCTGGCCATACTGGTCTACGTAAAACCATTGAGTTGGTCTCCCGCATTTATTGGTGGCCAAAATTTCATCATGATGTTAAGGACTTTGTTGCTTCCTGTGAAATTTGTAGTCAACACAAGTCATCTCGCCAATCTCCTGCTGGACAATTAATCCCACTTCCTATTCCGGACAGACCATGGACCCATTTGAGCATGGACTTTATTACCGACCTACCCCCTAGCAAAAAATATAATACCATCTGGGTGGTGGTAGATCGGTTCTCAAAAATGGCTCATTTTATTCCACTTATTGGCCTACCATCCTCATCTGTTCTTGCCACATATTTCATTAAAAAGATATTCCGGTTGCATGGCTGTCCCACAGAAATTGTGTCAGATCGTGGAGTTCAGTTCGTGTCTAAGTTTTGGCGAGCCTTGTGTATAATTCTTGGTATCCAATTAAACTTCTCATCATCCTACCATCCCCAGTCTAATGGACAGACTGAACGTGTAAACCAAGATTTAGAGACTTTCATTAGAATGTTCTCTGCTGCCAATCAGGACGATTGGGTGGATCTTCTACCTTGGGCAGAATTTGTGCATAATAATGCCCTTCATGAGTCAACTTCTGCATCACCATTTTCTATCATGTATGGGATTCATCCATCCTTTACCAGGTTTACTTCCCTCCCACCCACCCAGGCTCCTGCTGTTAATCTCTTCCGATGGAGATTTGTTTCTACCTGGAATCAAGTGAGGAGCTGTCTTAAGAAATCTTCCAAACGTTACAAGTTTGCGGCGGATAGAAAACGTCGGGCCGCACCTGCCTTCAAGATAGGTGATAGAGTATGGCTCTCTACAAAGAATATCCGTCTCAAGACTCCTTGTATGAAGTTTGCTCCTCGCTTTATTGGTCCTTATACTATTTCAAAATTATTAATCCAGCTTCTGTGAAATTATCTTTACCAGCTGCTCTTCGGATCTCCAATTCGTTTCATGTCTCCTTGTTGAAACCATTGATCATTAACCGTTTTTCGTTTACCCATACTTCTTCTACAGCACCTAAAGTTCACTTGGATCAAGAATTCGAGGTCAAACAAATATTGGATTCAAAAATCTTTAAAGGAAGTTTGAAGTATTTAGTAGACTGGAAAGGGTTTGGTCCTGAGGAACGTTCCTGGATCCGTGCTGCGGATGTTCATGCTCCAGTTCTGGTTAAGAACTTTCACAAGAACTTTCCTTCTAAGCCGAATCCTAGGTGTGCAGTGCCCACCTTTAAAAGGGGGGGTACTGTCACACGCTGCTCATTTGGCTTCCACAGACAAAGACTGAGACACTCACAGGTGTCTCATTAACAGACTTCAAACCTCTAAGTTCTGATCTGCACAGGTGCAGACTGATTACCTGTCTACTTCTAATTAAGATTCCTATTGGTTCCTGCGTTGGCTCCAGACTTGAAAAGGCACTTCCTCCCTTTCCTCTGGGCCTGTTGATCAAGTTACCAGTCTGATTAGGTACCTACCTATTCTGTGAGCTCTCACCTGGATCGTCAGTGCCTTGCTGTGTTGCTGTTAAAGACCATACAGATCAAACTGCAACTGTCTCTGCTGTGTACTACTCCTCAGACTATTCAGCTCATGCTGCAACTATCTCTGCTGTGTGACACTCCACAGGTCGTATCATCAAGCTGCTTGTTGTTCTTTTCTCTGGCTGAACTGTTCATGTATTATTGAAAGCATTAAGGCATTATTTGGTTCCTGATTCCTGCTGCAGCTATTGTGCATATACTGCTACCTGGACAGTTAATCTCTCCTCTGATGTGGACTGCTCTACTGTGATACCATATACCTGCTGCCTTATTCTTTCCACCTTATTGCTGGACTATGCATTCAAAGCCATATCTAATTACATGCTGATTGTTCATATTGCATATGATATTGCCGGTGGCTCTGCCCACCTTGTACTAAGCTCCTAGTGTGTATATATCCATATATCAAGACTTTCCTGTATATTCATCCAGTCATCATTAAACCACTGATTGTACTTTTATCCTGCATCTGGCATCTATTGAACCTCAGGCTATCATTACCACTTACCAGTGTACTACCATATTCTCACTCCCCGAGTATCTGTTCCCACAACATCTATGAACAGATCCAGAGTCCAAAATACCAAACCGTGACAATTCCACTGTATTTATTGTACCCCAGCATTGTGTATCTTCTTATATTTTTGCTTGTATTTATTTTTACACACATTCTCTTATTATTTCCACAAAAGAAATCCACATTCTCATGGATAATCCATTTTTACCGTTATGGAGTTAATGCCCCTCATTAGCCATACTCTTTTTATAATACTTTTTATCTTAATTATTGTTAGTCCTCATCAATTGCATCTAATATCTAGTAGAAAGTACAGGAAATCTACCTATTGCCTATTATGATTACATAATATAATGATTATTTTCTTAGTTATATCAATATCTACTAGAGGATGTAAAGCTACTATTCCAACATTTGTTATAATTATGTGATTATAAAACATTTAATACATATACATAAATTAAATAAACTTTATATTGATTTATGTTTGCAGTGATTAATGTTTTATATATTTAACAATTGTGTTACAATAAAAAAAAACTAGATATAAAAAGTGAAAATTTAATTTTGCACACTATTTTCTTTGTTTCACTCTTATATTTCGATCTTTTAATATTTCTCCATGATATACCCAAAATATACTGAATCCATTTTCATTTTAATACTAATGATTCCAGCTCTGGTCTTTGAGTAACTATAATGTATTTAGTTGGAAGAGCACCCCCTTGGGCTTTTCAGATGGTGATGTGCTACATAGATTAAGCAAGGAGGAGAGTTATACTGCTACTGCAGACTCAAACTTTATTTAGTGAATATCAAATCGAAATCCTGCAAAGTCTTGAGGGGTTTTCCTGTTCCCTTAAGCTGCACAGGAACTGCCTGTTACAATAACAACCAGCCAACCTTCTTGTCTCAGGATTCTTAACCTACCTATATATGATGGTGATCCCAAAGCCTGCAGAGAATCCTTGAACCAGTGTGCCATCCGTTTTGAATCATTGTCTGCAAAATTTGGCTTTGGAAAAGGCTAAGATGGTCTTCATTATTTCACTACTTGGTCAGCCATTGGCTTGGCCTTCACCGCTGCAGGAATGACCTCATGTTACACAATGCTGCTTTTCATACAGACCTTTTGCAGTATTTTTGGTGAGTTGGGCAAGATATCATCTACCGCTACTTTTATCCTGAGGTTTTACCAAGGGTCACAGACTGTGGCCCAATATGTTATCCAATTTTTCACTTTTGCCTCTGAATTAAGTTGGAAGAACAAGGCATTAGTGGCAATTTTTTGACAATGTCTGTCTGATAAAATTAAATAAAAACAAATTTCTTGTGAATTCCCGTCTAAATGAAATGATTTATTATCACTATGCAACAAAGTGGATATTTGGTTTAAAGAAAAATCTGTAAAAAAAAGAGCAAGCTAGGTTTTCAACTTAACGGGGAAAGGGGACCTTGTGGCGCCAAATGCCCAAAACTGGATGTATATGTAAAAAGTATTCCGCTTTATTGGTGCATAAATGGAGACAAATAGTATATAGCACTAACATAGGTTGCAACCCAAAATACATATAGACAGAACAGTTGTGTTGATGTATAAGATAATATTAGACGTAACAGCAAAAAACTAAAGTAAGTGCAGTAATCAATCTCAATGTGGATGATCAGTAGCTGAAATAGCATACATACAGTCTCTAGGTATAGGAACTGTAGAGTCGAGATGTCACAATATGGTGAAAAACAATTGTGAATAAACACAGTCTCTCCATATGGAGGTATTCAAATCCAATGGGTGAAATAATACAGTCCCAATGATGGGGAGTGGAGAATCTCAGAGGAGCCAATTTGAACACTCCCACAGGAAAAGGATTCAATAACGTGTAAATTCCAAAGAAATACTGGCTTATATGTCCTGTTGTAGCAGTCCCATGCAGAGTACACCTTGGCAGAAGTTGTAATAGTAAAACGGGACGTCTATAGACTCCATGATGAAGTAAGTGCCCAAACCTACGGTATTGGATGCTGGAACGGATAAGACTTACTCGGTCCCGGGCTTTGTAGATGTCTCTCCTTCCAGTGAATGTTCATTCCGAGTTGTTCCTCCCCTCAGGGTGTGATGTGAAGATGGAAGTGTGTTGGCGGAAGTGACATCTAGCCCCGGCCGCAGCTTGGTGCACTACCGCAATAGTGCATGCGATACGGTGTGAAGCAGTTCTTTGTCAGCTCCGTCTAATGCACGCTAAGTGTGTCAAGATTGAGTAACAGGGTAAATGATGTCCTACGCGTTTCGCCACTGATGGCTTCCTCAGGGATCGTTGAATGTCTTAGCTGGATGATGTCATGGGTGCCTTTCTGATTGGTCCCATGGCGGTGGACTGGAATTAGGAGTCAGCCAATGAGTGAATAGCAAGTTTCAGCTGTGTTTAGTAAACACGGGCACATGTTGTCCAGTTTCCAATTCAAGACACCTGTGAGAAGCGCAGATCCCAACTCCCTTTTATAACACTTTATTTTTCAACTTTACGGCTTCACACCTTTAACTGCACCTGATGAGCACATGCAGATAGGGCATTCTTGTTTGACAACTGAAAAAAAGAAAGGCAATTTAATCACAACCTGTGTCTGTACTGCGCAGCTCCAGAGCATTTAGTAAAACAATGCCCTAAGAATCTGGGAGTCTCCAAAGCCCAGGAGATACTGTGGAAATCTCACTTGAATGATATTCTTATATTTTTAATAACTTTATTTATAATGTACCAGCACACAATGTATACATACAGTGTAGAAAGTCAAAGTAGGCCAAAACAGGTAACATTATATACGTCTGGAGGGGCTGTTTAACACAGAAGAACGTACAAAAAAACAAAATAAAAAAAAGGTAACCAGAAGGCATGTAAAGTACACGTTCAGTTAGGAGGTCTGAACTGTATCAACATACTACCAAACTATTGAATGATAAATCGGAGTGTGAGGTCTATTTTCTGTACTGTAATAAGGAAGGGAAGGAGAGAGAAGAACATAAGGGGGTGTTGGGAGGGAGTGGAGACCTGAGACAAGACATGGGACACCCGGTGGCCAGTGCTCCTCTATGAATCCACATATAGCTTCAAATTTGACAAGTTATAAGAAGAGAGATGAAGTGTCCTGAGGATGAGTGCCATTATCATGTGTATCTCTATGCATTTGTGCTGGTCTACTTGGATGATATTATTATATTTTTAAGAGTCATTTCCTCCCATATTTCCTTCTATCCCTGTGAAGGCGGTCTTGTGTCAGCTTGAGAAAATCAATGATTTTGCAAGCTAGAAAAGTGCCAATTCGAATGTGATAGCGTACCCTTCCAGGGATACATAATTTCAGGTTCCAGTATCTGTGTGGATCCAATCAAACTACATGTCATTCTGAATTTTCCACAACCAGAGAGCCTTATATCAACCCAGAGTTTTTTTATTTCTGCCATTTATTATTAGGAAGAATTTCACCCTGATAGCTCCCATTACACCTCTCACTAATGCTAGACAGTGGCTTCTGAAAGTCATTTTTGCTTTTGAGTTGTTGAAGCAAGCCATTACATCCACTCCCATCCTGCAACAGCCAGACTTGTCTAAATTCTTTTTTCTGGAGTTTGATGTATCCTCTGTGGGGGTTGGAGTCATTCTTTCAAAAAAGCAGCTTCTGGGAAACTCCATCTGTGTGGGTTGTTCTTGCATAAATTTCTGCCTGCTGAGAAAAAATATGGGATTGAGGACAGAGAGCCATTGGCTAGAGGGGGCTAATCATAATATAACGGTGTACACTGACCATAAAAAGTTGAGGTATCTACGGTCAGCCCGTCATCTGAATCCAAGACAGGCTAGGTGCTTCCTCTTTTTCACTCGATTCAACTCTGAGATGAACTTTCACCCTGATAAGCAAAACACTAAAGTCAATGCCCTCTCTAAATCCTATGATCCAGATGATGTTGATGAGTCTAACAAACCCAAACTCATAGTGGATCCAGCTTGCATAGTGGGAACTACTACTATTGAACCCAAAGAACTTCCACGGTGGAAGACCTTTATTGAGCCCAAATTAAGACAATTAATTACAATGGGCACATCAGTCTAAATTTTCCGGTCATCTTGGTGTCAGGAAGACATTTTGGGCCTGAGTCATTAAGGAAAGTAAGGCAAAAAAAAGGAGTAAATGTTCTCTGGGACAAACCATGTTACAAAGCAAGGGGTGTAAATTAGTTTATTATTTTGCACATAAGTTAAAGTATGTCGTTTTTTTCATCTAGCACAGAAATACTTGATAACTTTGCTTTTACACTGAAATATAAAGTTGGTCTAGACATGCCCTATCCCAACTATAAATCTGTCCTCACGTTTTAAATTTACCTCCCCCTCCAATGCAACATGGTTATGTCCAGGTGCAGAGTTATTCCTTTTTTATGCTTTGCCCTCATTAATGACTCTGGACCTTTATGTTTAGCTGCTACTGGTGGCCTACTCTATGCAAATATATGCTAGAGTTTGTTGCTTCCTGTGACATTTGTGCTCATCATAAAGTGGTCAATGAAAAAACTACAGGGCTACTACAATCCTAGATCAAGTCAGCCATGGACTCACATCCCTACGGACTTTGTGATTGAGCTCCCATTGTAAGCAGGATGCAATATTATGTATTGTGGTAGATCAATTCTCTAAAATGGCCCTTTTTTTGTCCCTCAAGCGTTTTCCTTCCACGGCCTCTTTAGCCAAACTATTTGTTAAGTGGATGCCTTGAGGAGATCATTTGGGACCGAGATACACAAGTTTTGGTTAGCTCTATGCAAAAATTTAGAAATTAAGCTCACATTCTCTTTGGCCTATCACCCTCAGACCATTGTTCAAACTGAAAGAATGAACCAAGATCTCGAGAAATAGCTTAAGATTTATGTCTCCATTCATCAAGATAACTGTTGTTGCCATCAGCATAGTTTGCACATCATTTTTATACTCATGGTAATAGCGTCAGGCCCCCTTTCTTTACTTTTTATAGTATCATCCATGCCCACCCATGCTATCTTCCCTCCCAGCATCCGAGGCTCCTGCAGCGAATTCTGTTTTAGGTAAATGAGCATATATTTGGGTTCAAGTCAGGAAGGATTTGGAAAAGACTTCAAAACAGTATAAAGTAGTTGCTGAAAAGAAAAGGCAAGCAGCCAAACAGGGATATTAGGGTTTGGAATTAGGGTTAACCCTAATGCTAACCCTAACCCTAACCTTAACCCATAAAATATTACTTACGTTACATAAATGACAGGCGGGTCCATCCATCGCCGCTTTAAGCCAAGTTGCGTTTCCTGATGACGTCATTTTCTCAAGCCGGCAAGACAGGGAGTCGTGATGTGAAGTCTTCTGCATTCCGGTAAGTAGGTTTTTTCACAGGTCGGTGTAGTCTTCATTTGGAATCCTCATGTCGTTCTGTTCTGTGTCGGGGTAGTCAGTATCGTAAAACTGACTACCACGGTAATATTGTGTTACATAAGCCATGTTTTGTGATTGCTATGCACAGTGTTGGTTTATTTTAAAAGTGCATATTATGTTTCTATATTGCCACAGATTTATGTGTAGAGATATATAAGAAATTCTGTCTTGTTTTGTTAAAATATAGTAAAGTAATTTGTGAAACATATCTAGGAAGAAAAGGTTGCCAACAATAGGAAATATCACTAACAAAGTGTGTATGTGTGGAGTGAAACAAAGAGATTACTTTGCATAGGCACGCTACATGGACAGTTAATAATACTGCCTTGTGTTTCGCGTTTGTATTGGTATGCTACGCAGGCGGTAAATAGGACTCTCTGGCTTAGCGTTTAGTTTGGATACCTCGCAGGAACAAGGTTCCAAGCGGGAA
Organism: Mixophyes fleayi; assembly: GCF_038048845.1. Classification (NCBI taxonomy): domain Eukaryota; kingdom Metazoa; phylum Chordata; class Amphibia; order Anura; family Limnodynastidae; genus Mixophyes; species Mixophyes fleayi. Next base: position 217,736,907 of record NC_134402.1, on the reverse strand, counting down.
GGTTAGATACCTCTAACCTTCCCGAGGTATCCAACCTCGTGGGAGGTTGGATACTTCGCATGGAAAGAACAATATTTTCTTTCTTTCTTTTTTCTTTTAACATATTTTATTGAAAGGATTTTTCAAGTTTTAACAGCATACAGATTATGACATAGATCGCTCAATCAGTGTATAAGGTTATTAAGAACTTTGTTATCAACAAAATAATACAACAATATTAGAAATGGCGGGGAGGGGGGGAGGAAAGGAGCGAAAGAAAAGGACCATGGGGAGGGAGGAAAAGTAGATTGGGAAAAAGAGAGGAAAACAAAGACAGAGGCTAATAGGAAGAGGCATGGAGAGGGAGGGAGGGATAGGAGGAAGAAAAATAAACAAAGAGAAAGGAACTCAACCTGGTGCCTTAATAAATACATGCCGCTTAATATGAGATTTGATATTAAGTTTATGGTATCAGTATCTACGTCAAAAGGCGCTTGATTGCTCTACTCCGTAAGACGCAAGCCAAGGTTGCCAGGTGTTCCAGAATTTGTTTGGTTGGTCATTAAGTATACTTGTAATGTGGTCGCAGCGATAAGTCTGCCAGATCCTATTAATTATTTCAGGCACCGTTGGAGGTTCTAGGTGTTTCCATCTTGCCGCTATGGCGCACTTGGTAGCATTAAGGATATGGCTCACTAGCGCTGTTTCATGTTTGTCAGTGTAAGGTATTGGTCTGTGTAGAATCGAATAGGAAGGACATGGAGGAATTGTATTGAGGTAACTCTAAGGATTAAATTATGTATCTATTGCCAAAATCTGACCAATTTAGGACCGCCAAATGTGCCTTAAATAGGCTTGATGGACAGCTGCTGTGACAAAAAGGCAATATTTTGAAACAAAACCAGAGAAAAATAAGCCCGCGCCCGGTATATCCCACATTATATATGGTACCAGCTGCTTGGCAATAAGCCCGCGCTCGGTATATCCCATATTGTATGTGGTACCAGCTGCGTGGCAATATAAATGCCCATATATGTATACAAAACAAAAAGAAATTTGTCAGTGCTTATCCTTTAAACTGCATATCTATGTGTGTCTAGCAAAATGAAAACATGAGGTATTAGTTCATATTTTGATCAAAAGACTTAAGCCTGCATCCCAACGTCAAGGGTACCTCATTATATGCAGGTCCTACACTGACCTATATGTTTTAAACACTATTAAAATGCAGTTAAAATCAGATGCACTCACCTCCCAGGTATAGGGGTTTACATCTAGCAAAGGCTGGCTTGTGAGCCACACCCAAATGTGCTTTAAATAGGCTTGATGGACAGCTGCTATGACAAAAAGGCAATATTTTGAAACAAAACCAGAGAAAAATAAGCCCGCACTCGGTATATCCCACATTATATATGGCACCAGCTGCTTGGCAATAAGCCTGCGCTCGGTATATCCCATATTGTATGTGGTACCAGTTGCGTGGCAATATAAATATTTTGATCAAAAGACTTAAGCCTGCATCCCAACGTCAATGTATCCGGTGTAGATTTGCGAATTCTGGAAAAATTCTCATGGGTGCTGTGTCTGTATAAACCAGAGCCCGCAATTAAACCAGTGTTGAGAAAAGGATTTTTGCTGTCATGGGGGGAAGGCCGGGTTGTTCCACAACGGAAACATAATTTCAGGGTTAGCCAATAACTGAAAGGCACGAGTACTATAGTCCCAAATCTGGAGTGAGAAACGAGTTGAAGATGGAAGCATGAGGAGTGGTGGATGATGTTTAATTGAAATCCATAAGAGGATGTAAGGCGAAAGCAACTGTATGCTATTTGCCTCTATGTCAACCCATAGTCTAATGCCAGGCGAAGAGCGAAATAGAACTAGCTGGGTCAGATGCTTTGCAATGTAATACTTAGAGCTATTTGGAAGACCCAGTCCTCCCTCTGAGATCCGACGATGAAGCGTGCGAGCTTGGACCCGTGGTCGTTTATCTGACCATATAAAATGCGCAATTTGTTTCTGGAGGGTTTTAAGTGCCAATGAGGGAACCCGAACAGGTAGCGTCTGAAAAAGATAAAGAATTTGTTGGACTAAATTAATTTTTACCGCTGTCATGCGACCTATCCAGGAGATGTATAGTTTATCACATTTCTCAAAATCTTGTTTAAGTGCATTCAAGAGCCGAGGAAAATTAGCGGCATATAGTTGACTGTATTGACTTGTCAAGTAGAGTCCCAAATATTTAAGCTTCTTTGATTGCCATATAAAATTTGTTTGCTGTTTCAAAGAGTCCAGGAGGTGGGGCGTTAAGTTAAGAGGAAGGATTTCAGATTTGTCCATATTAATTTTAAAGTTAGACAACTCACCATATTCATTAAGTTCGCTCTGAATGGAAGGGAGTGAAGTAAGGGGATTAGTGACTGTCAGTTAGATGTCATCCGCATATAAAAAGATCTTATAATCAGTCTTGCCCGCCTGAATTCCTGTGATTGTTAGATTAGTTCAAATTCGAGTCAAAGGTTCCATCGTAAGGGCGAACAACAGAGGGGAGAGCGGACATCCGTTAGTGATTTGAAGTGCCGGGGACGCGGCTCCATTAGCCCATACAGTAGCAGAGGGATTGAAGTACAAAGAAGCTAGTCCAGACATGAATTGACCCTCAAAGACCATCCCCTCCAGAGTGGTTCTCATGAAGGGCCGTGAGACCCTATCAAAGGCCTTTTCTGCGTTGAAGGAGACCACCAGAGCAGGGGTGCGTCAATTAGATTAATTGCTCGTTTTGTATTGTCTGATCCTTGCCGAGCGGGGATAAATCCCACTTGGTCAGGATGGACCAAGGCAGGAATCACTTGAGCTAGTCTGTTTGCAAGCAGTTTAGCAAATAGTTTAATATCTACATTCAGTAGAGAGATGGGTCTGTAGCTCTCACATAAACTAGGCTCACGACCCTGCTTAGCAATAACAATGACATCTGCTCTGGTGGTATCCCTCTCGAAGCTTTCACCATCTAGTATTGCCCTGAAAAGCGAAAGAAGCATTGGTGCTAGACCGGGTGCTAATTTTTTAAAATACGATGCAGTAAGGCCATCTGGTCCGGGTGTGGCCGAGTTTCTAAGAGACTTGATAGCCTCTTTTATCTCTTTCATCGTAATGACTGCGTTAAGTAGTGACAGCTGCGCATTTGAGAGACGTGGGAGAGAACATGTTAGAAGGTAGTCACGTATTCGTTTATTGAAAATGTCTGGGGAATCTGGTGGCGAGGGAAGGTTATAGAGTGAATTGTAATAAGTACAGAATCTGTTTGCTATAGCTTGGGGGTCATATATGAGTTGCTGTGTCTGATCTCTAATGGCCACAACACGATTGCGTGAAAGTTTATTCTGGAGCCTACGCGCTAACAGCGTGTCAGCCTTGTCTACTTTCTCCTAAAAACGCTGTTGAAGCCATTGAAGTGTTTTAGTCGCTTTGGTAGCAAGTATTTTACCTAGCTGTCCATTCAGGGCTAGAAGTTTAAGATAGGTTGTGCGTGTGGGATATCTCTGATGCTGGATAGTAAGAGCCTGTATTTGAGACTCTAAGTTGGCTAAGATCTGTTTGTTTATCTTTTTATCATAAGGCAAGGCTGATCATACTGCCCCTAATAGTTGCCTTATGGGCTTCCCATCTAACAGTAGGAGTGGTTTCTTCTGGACTATTGTCTGCTTGAAAGTCGCTTAGAGCTTGTTTGATCATACTAAGATTCTCTTTCTTTAGAAACAAATGGTCGTTTAATCTCCACCGGTATCGTGGCATAAATTGTGGCAAGATATCAAGCCATGAAAACATAACTGAGTGGTCAGACCAGGGAACTGGAATGATGCTGGCCAATTCCAGGCTCCGTGTCATGCAAGCGTCTACAAAGATCATATATAGTCTAGAGTATGTGCCATGTGGCACTGAGTAATGCGTATAAGCTCTGTCATTAAAGTATAGCACTCTCCACGAGTCATAGAGATTAGCATGCGTAAGCAATGATTGCAAATTCGAGCTTTCACGAATAGCACTATTGCTACGCAATATAGGTTGTGAACGATCTAACCCTAGGTTTAAAACGGTATTGAAATCCCCTCCTAATATTATTTTTCCTACCTTAGATTGTGAGAGTCTGGCAAAAAAGTGAGAGAAAAAAGTTCTTTGAGAGGTATTAGGTGTGTATACAATGGGTAAAGTAATAGGGGCATGTGAAAGTAAGCCTGCTAGAATAATAAATCGACCTTGGGGATCCTCATGAATTGTCTTGACTGTCATCGGGAGAGTGTGGTGAAGAAGGATAGCTGTGCCTTTGACCTTCTGCAAAGAGGTCAAATAAAATACATGCACATATTGTCTACATTGCAATTTTGGGTGTGTGTGCTTAAAGTGCGTTTCTTGGAGCATTACAACTTGCGGAGAGTGCCGTTTAAGGTATTGAATTAATATTGTGCGCTTCTGCGGAGTGTTAAGACCATTAACATTAATGATCACAATCGAGAAAGTCATGGTTGATAGCAGTGATAGTCTGACCAAGGTCGGTTGAGTTAGTACAGTTAGTGGAGTAGGACACCAGGTTGAGATTGGAGAGTTGAAGAGAAGGGATAGTGAGTTAGGGGGGACTTAAGGGGCAAGTCTAAGGGAAGAAGACAGTTTGACTGGCAAGACATGACTTCTGAACAATAGAACTAGTACATCCTGTGTACTTGGGAAGTGTGGGGGGTGGTAGCGTAACAAAAAAGGGGGACACTTGGTGGAGGAGAATCCAGGGGATTACAAACCGGTTAGCATCTGTACTTGCAATTTAAATAACATTCGAATGGGAGAGAGAAAGTATACAAAAAAAGCCCAAAACATTGGAGTATTTTAAAGAGACATCACTTATAGTGATTACCTGCGTTCAAAAACTATGGAAAACAATAAACTAATTCTTAGCCAAAGTGACCTTCCCAGACCGGTAAACAAATGTCTGTTATCTTGTCGCTAGTCTAGGCAACTTTTTGCATGCTGATCTGGTTTTCATCAGCAATGAAAAAATACTAATGATCAGTCATCTCCCAAATCACAAGGCTCTTCCTTCTTATCAAAGTGATAAACACAATGAGCTTTGCACACAATTGGACCCAACCTTTGGTCAACTTACACGGGGTCTTAAAATTAAAGATCAATAATATTTACAAGATCTCTGATGCACATATAGAATTAACACGTCTTGCGCAGAGCCCTTGAACTCATAGAACGATACATTTAACCATCTACAGCAGGGTTCAAGGGCCTCCTCTAGTATAGTTTAGCCGAAAGAACAATATTTTCTAAGCGGGAATGGATACATTGACGGAAAAAAAGATTTACCGTCGGGAAGTGGTTCCTCATTAGGCGAAAGCGATCCTAATGAAAAGAGTGAGGAAATGTCGCTTTAGTAACATTAACGACCCCCATGGACGTGCAAATTGTGTGAGACCTGTATTGGTTAATAATTGCCATTTTTTAACCTACCCAAGAGTCTGAAGGATCACAGATCATGGGAGCCGGCTAGGCACGATATGGGGCAACAGCAGAGCATAAGTTTATGATAGGACCTAAGGAGTCTGCAATATACATTATGAGCAGGAAATATAGTCTTAGAGCAACTGTGTATTGTGAGAAGTGGACAAAAAAAACTGCGGAGTATGTGAGAAAATTTCCTACTGTTTTGTATACAGTTAAAGATCAGATTTGTATGCTAAGCTCAAGAAAATTCAGGCTTAAACATATCACATGTTTAAATTTGTGACAGAGTAAAGGCAAAGTTTGGTGTAAGAAATGGTGGGCGAATAAAGACAATTGTTTAAATTCTGAACAAGCAACAGCGCCACCCGCACCTTATCTGGATAGCAACCAAAAAGCAGCCAGGGAAGATAGTGAGCCCTGTAAACTATACCCTGTTTTAGAAAAGAAACAAATGTGTTATTGAAGTGGATGAAGATGAGCCTACTTTATTTTCTGCAGTGGCTCATACTTCACAATTAACTACTATAAACCCCAGTAAGACCCACTCACATACAAGTATAAAAGTTTTCATTGTGCAGAGACAATAGTTCCAGCTATTGATCAGGGGTTAGTGAAATTGTTGAATTACACCTAGTTAGAACAATAGTTGTTCCTAATGTGAAAGCAGATAAGGATGGGGTGGTCCCAGTTAGGAATGTAGCCATGCATTGTCTCTGGAGTAGATCTGAACTGCAATCTATTATCACAGATGTCCCCGATACTAGAAAAGATTTAGATAAATGTCAAAAATGTATTAAGGATCTGGGGAATACACACAAACCAACAAATAAAGAATGGCGGATAGTTTTGAGTGTTTGTCTCCCTCCTAATACTGATATTACCAATTTCATACAAATTGTCAATGTGAGGAGGACAATTCTTTAACTGATGAAGACAATCAGACAAATATAAAGAATATAAATGTCCAACTCAGTGTATATTTTCTAGTGGTAATTAATTGGCATAAAATATTTATCATCAAACAAAAGGATAGTGAAAGTGCTGCAGATTACTTTGCACAGACAATGTTATACATAGCTACATATACTGGAGTTTAAGACATCTAAGACAATGTTCACCATAGAGAGGTAGCCGTGCTGGTTTTGATGGACGGTTTTAAAGAAAACTTAAAAACTAGAGTGCAGACAGCCATTCCAAATTGGAGGGGTATAACAGTGGACGCCCTTTGGGAATCTGTTATTAGCCATGATAAAAATATTAATAGAAAAAAAGAAATGCAGAGTGAGAAGTTAATAGCTGTAAGTATCCTGGCTCTGCAGGAACAGCGTTTGTCACAGCAGGAACAGATGAATGCCATAAAATGTTATAACTGTGGGAAAGGAGGACATTTTTCTAGAAATTACAGACAGGATTAGAAGTCTTTCAATTATTGTGGCGATAGCAAGAGACAGGACAACTGGCAGAGGAGTGATAATAGGTTTGAGAGAAGCCAATATCAGGGGCGTACTCATTCAGTGGCAACAAATGTCATGAGTGCGCTTACTAATCTTTGAAGTTCAGGTCACACCTGCAATCTAGAGACAGTTAAATTAATCAACAATCGGAACAGAAAAAAAAATGTAGGTTTGTCGTTTCTTTTTTTAATCTGATATTACTTAAACTGTTTTTCCTTAGATACAAGGATGGCCACATATATATCATATCTATCTATCTATCTATCTATCTATATATATATATATATATATATATACACATGTTAACCCGTGCATGATACTCATGCATTCTAGTCAAATCAAGCTACTTAAGGTGTTAAAAAGGTTCTTGTCATGCATTTGGGCCATAGCCCAGGCCTCAACCACCAACCACTCCCCACTGTCACCCCCGGCAACCACCAACCACTCCCAACTGTCACTTCTCCTTCAAGAAATATATATATATATTTTTTAAATCTTTATAAACACTTTCAACAATTAACAAATTAAATTAACAAATTAAAAACATCTTAGTATACCAAATTTCAGCCCTTTCTGAATTTTGTTTTACACACACACTAAGAATTTAGTAGGTCAGTGTATAACTCCGCCCAGCAGATGGCGCTGCAGCTTGGTTTTATTTTTTTCCACACACACACAGACAGACAGACTAACACACGCCACTAGACATTTATATACTAGATATATGTGTGGCTAATATATATTAAGTTTATATATATATATACAGTTAATATATATATATATATATATATATATATATATAAAACTGTGGGGGTAATTTTGCAATTTTGCACTCCACTGATATAGATATAAGTCCATCACAAGTGGTAGAAATATTGTTATCAGAGATACCGGGTTCCTTATAAACTAAAGATGGACAGGAAACTGGATTTGATGGGTAACGTAACTCCCTATTAGAATGAAAAGGAATGGGGGATGGTATAGATTAGTTTAAGATTTAAGGGGAATTAATAAAATAGTTGAGAGCCAATTCCCCATAATACTCAATCCAGCTGTCATCTTGATTTAAATCTCTTTTTCTGCAAATCATTTCTCTATTCCTTGCTGTTTTTCTTTTCATTTCTGATTGTACCTCTTTTCTGTCTTCTATAAAGAGGTACAAAATACATAGACACTGTCCCAAGGGTTTATAGACAGCCTCAGTTTTTTGGCACAGGCCTTGCATGACTATTTGCAATCTTTCCAACTGAGAAATGGGTTTGTTCTAATTTAGTATGCAGTACACGCAGAAATCTGGTGACGCTAGCAAACTGGTAGCATACTACAGTGCACAATTGGGCACTGTTGTGAGATTTTTTGCTACGTGTTTAAGAAGTGTAGCAGCAACTGCTCTTCTTGTAAGTTAAAGCGATGATGTAGTACTTGGATATGATTCAACTGTTTATACCCAACCTGTCATATCTGCCCTCCTAAATTCTGCCCAAACTAGGCATGTCTCCTCAGCAAAATATGCAAAATGTCCCTAGAAATTAGAGATGGGCGGGCTCGGTTCACTGAGAACTGAACCCGCCCAAACTTCCGGTATCCGAGTACTAAGCCGAGCAAGCTCGGTACTCTGGTGCCAATTTGGATTCGAAATTGAGAAAAAACTTCATTGTGACATCGTCGGATCTCGAAAATCTCGGTTCTCGCGATGTTTGAAATCCATAAATAGCCACCTCCACAGCAAACCAGCGCCATTTGAGAGAGGGAGAGAGAAGGGTTAGGTCGCAGGCAGCATTAGAGCAGGGAGAGAGCAATTATTCTAGCAATTCTTCTAGCATTGTTATAGCAAGAATAGAAGAGGATAGAGGAGGCATTTTTGCAAACATTACCAACTGCTTGGAGTGTCATATTCCCTCCTCCAGAAATTATTTTCTGCCTGCAAAAATAGAAATATACTGTTTGCAGTCGCGGCGGTGCCCGCGGCCGCCGTGACTCTCTAAAGTCCCCTGCTGGTGTCCCGGCCGTCGTTATGACGACCGGGACGTCACTTCCGGTTTCCGCGTCCCCGTTGCCTGGACAACAACCGGGACGCTCCAGGCTCCCTGTTGCACGCTCAGCCAGCTGGCCAATAGGCGCGCGCACGCGCAGGGCTAGTTAGGTGATAGCCAATCATGCCTATCTAGGTGTTTAGAAGGCAGTGGGTGGATTATTTGTTATGCAGCTGAACACTGCCTTACTATTGGCCACCAGCAATCTATCTATTTGGCCACTCCTCTGAATACTTGTAAGGGCTCTTTCCCGATTGGCTACTTGGACTATTTAAGGCAGTGAGGACTGAGCCTCACTGCCGGTTATAGCGTCCTGTTTACAGTTCTGCTACCTGCTACCTTATCTCTGTGCTTGGTGTTTAACCTAAGATAGATCTCCCGTGTATGACCCTTGCTTGTTCCTGGACTTTGAACCTGTGCTTCTGACCCTGACCAATTGCCTGAACCCGTATTTGCTTCTCTGCTAGTGCCCCTAATATTTCGCCTGTCCCTGGATTCCGAACCTGTGCCTGTGACCTCTGACCTTGGTTTGCTCTGTGGAGACGGTGTCTGCTGCCGGCATCAACCCTGCCTCAGCCCCACGCTGCTGTCCGCCATCATCCCTGGTTTCTCCTTAGCCGGTACACAACTCTCGACCCTCTGTTAGCCTGCGGCCAAGTCTGTCCCCACCACTAGGGGCTCCAGTGAACACCAGGCTTTCGGAGTAGACTCCGGATTTTGTTGTACCAGCTGGAGGAGTTCCTAACATATACCAGCAGTATAACGTTTGGATTTTGCACTACAAGTGCCTTGGGGTCTCCCATATTCCCCAGTGTGAAAAAACACTTTTTCTGGTGCTGAAAGTATTATCTAGCAACACTATATATTTAATATTTTGCACAACAAGTGCTTTGGGTCTCATTAAAATCGATTCACAGCAGTCCACATAAGAGCAGGATCAACAAACGTTTGCTGGCTCCAGTCCTGCTGGTAGTCTTGCCTGTACGTCATTTGGTAAAGCCTATATGAAAGTACATAGTCTTTTGAAGTCAGGGAAAAAAATGTAACCGTGTTGAAGAGAAAAAGAGCTGTAACTCATGAAAAGTTAACTGGCGAGAAAAAATTGACAACATGCCATTCTACACATTCAGTGGCAAAAAAATAAGAAGGAGGCCTTCACCTTTCTCTATTACTGCCAGATCTAAAAATGTTAATGAGCCTTCTTCTTGTAAGGTAACTCGTGAGCAAGCAAGACCAAGTAATTCAGAGTCCAAAAGTGGTGCACAAGTACTGTTACGTGTGAAAGCCGAGCTGCAAGAAAACAGTAAGGCATTATAGGAAAATGTATCACAATCAGAAATGACACCAATCCATGTGGAGAGTCCATCCACGAGTGCTATGTGTAATAGTGACCATTCTGATAGTGTACCCATAAAGAAGGGCCCTTTCGGCATTTCTGCTGATGTGTGCCTGAACAGCCGGAGTGTAGCCGGTGATACACCAAGTGAGGATGACACTTTGGAATTAGAAGAGGATGAGGGGGAGATTTTGGTAGGCAACGAAGGTACTGATGAGGATGCGGTTGATTGTGTAAGTGATGCACCAGTGGCAGCAGTTCTGGCACGTGAGGTTCTGGTACCAAATTGCACTTTCCAAACACAAGCAGGGATGACGCTTGTGGCAGACCCCAACAGTTTGACATCTGGGCTGGTTTGAAAGATTTTACCAAAAAATGGGTGACCTTGCCCATAACTCCCACCAATTCTACTATTAACATGCAAAGGATGGTGGAGGGCCTAGCAGGGATTAAACTGTATTTTTCCTAATTTGCACTAATAAGGTTTGGGTGTAATATACACCCAAAAATGAGTGCTTAATTGCTAAGAGTCATTGATGAAGAGGAAGACAAGCAGGCTTCTCTGTAGAATTTGCAGGCAAATTCTACTGCGGTATATAGGTTATACCCAAAGAGAAGATCTCCATTGCTCCATTGCTAATTGTAATTGTTGAAATAGAAATAATAGGGCTGACAGTCTTGGTGTAAATCTGCAGTTACATTTTATTGTACCATAGCTCACTCAGAAACAGGAGAGGTGGCAGGGTTCAGTGCTAATGTTCCTCAAACAATACTAATTCATCTTACCATCATAGAAGTCTGTGTACTATGATGTGATTGTCGATAATGGCCTTCCAAATGGAATTAGTAGTTCGTATAGGGCAGAGCTGTCACGATTTTTGGCCAATTCTTTTACAGCAGAGCAAATATAAAAATGTTGTGCGGATTCATCTACATCACCACTGGGTGTCTTGGGAAAGCTACTTTTTTTCCAACAAGCAGTTGCCAGAGAAACTGAAGGAAAAGACGTCATTACAAGATGTTGATAGCTCTTGGATCCTGGCGAAGCAAATTAAGTATTTAATCTGCAATTAAAATATAGTTAGCACATTTACTTTGTTTTATTTCATCCGTTAAATTTCTGTAGCTCCTTCTCAAAATGTATTATTAAGGCAATCACTTGACTCAAACTAATTGTGTCTGCACTCTCTTCACAGGTGACTACTTTGCTGGACTAAAGTACATTCCCCTCAAATGCTAGTCTTCTTGCAGCTGCTGCATTCTCCTACATGCTGTTGCAGAATCCCGAAAATGACCCTAAATTTTTCGGGACACAAACAGCATCTCCTGCATGTCATTGTCATTTTTTAAAAGTTCTGTAACACCAAGTTGATTGTGTGAGAAAACAGGAAATGTGATGGAATTCCCCCCCACTGTAAGGCTTGAACAATATTATTGTCATTATCAGAAATTACATATCATCAGGAGAGTCAAAGCAGGATTAGCCATGTTGCAATGACATCCCTTAGTTTTTGTAACAGATTGTCAGCTGTATGCCTCTTAGTGAAGCCGCTGTTACACAGAGTAGCCTACTTCAGAAAAATGTGACGTACTTGGGTACATGCTGCTGCTGTCCCTGCTGGTGAAGGCGAATGACCAACCCAGTGGGCTGTCACAGTCATATAATCTTTAGTTTAGAAAGTAGTCATTATCAAGTACAAAGCAAACATATGACAGGGACCCTGTATCAATTGGTAATGACAGAGCAGATGAGGCTGCTAAGAGAGCAGCAGGCTCAATCGTAAAAACAAATGTGACCAAATTAATTTTTTTAAGCTTTCAGTGTACAGAAATTTATAGAAATGCAATATTTGTGGTTCATACAGGAAAAGGCGGTCTGGAAGGCAAAGGGATGTGGTTAGGAGTCCTCTGAACTCTGAAGAGATGGATGAGGTAGATACGCTCCCAGAGCGTATCTTCCAGGCCTAGCTGAGGCGGCAGCACATGGTCTGACTCATCTTGGTAGAGAAGGTATGTGTAAGCTGGTAACAGCATACAGGTGTGCACCAGACTTTTCTTCTCAAGCTAGTAAGAAGGTAAATGTCCTGTCTTACTTGATTGAGGAAAAATGTTGGAAAGACAATACCAATAGAGCCATCACATACTCTTCCTACAGATGGGCTTTTTCCAGGTAAAACAAATCAACTTCATTCAATTGCCACCTTGCAGGAATCTCAAGTATGTATTTGTGTGTACTATGTATTTTATAACTGGGTAAAGACATTTCTAGCTGCCACTAATACTGCTGTTTCATACCCAGGAACATGTATTGTAATCCTAGAGTTATGGAAAGTGGTAGGGGTACTCATTTTACTGGTATTTACCTTCAGATCATGTGTAAATTTATGGATGATGAAGTGCCTGTTCAAAATCTTATAAAGAGAAGCAAATAGTGAGACAGCAACAAAGGCTGTTCGAAACAATGTCTCCTTATATGATATACGTTAATAATGTTGTACTGGGAGAATATGTTATGGACTGTAATTTCTTACGCTCAAGTTGTTTGACAGACAGGTAAGAAGACCCATACCAAGCGTTGACGACCAGCACCACATCTCTGAAAGTAGCAGAAAGAGACACTTGGACCCATTCCACCCACTGATGAAAAGTCAACAACCGGAGAAGGTTCAAAATTGCTGAGATTGATACTTGTGAATCTGTGCTGGGAGACCTAAGATCGCAGTTAATAACACCTGAGCCAAGGACTTTGCAAAGACTGTTATCACATCATGGAACAGGGGGTTTTCTGTTTTTCCCTTTCCAGTGTTTCTCTCATCCTTATTCTTTTTCCAGGACAGTCAATTCTTTCAATGGTGATCAGGTGATGGAGACGGGTTCAGGAAGTGATACACGGATGTGGAGATGGAGGACAAATTGTTACACTATTCAAGTCGGGGGTAAAAAAAAGTTCTGCTACCTTGGAGCTCGGAGAAAGTGTGAGGGATTATTGTCTGAAGAATATTGTGTCTGTAAGTACTGTGACCCCATAGTTAAAGAAAGGTGCATTCAGCGATGTCAGTCCAGTAATATTTTAGACTTGGGTGGGCATCCATGAGAAGGATTATCATTCTTTGGTGGGTAAGGTCCTAGACCAAACTGAATGCTGGGTGTGTTCTCACATGCCTCAGAGACAAAATTATGTAGGACTAGTTTTCTATCCACTATATATTTCTGAGGTACTCGATTTATAGGGTGGGAGGCCAGTAGAAAGAAGATATACCGTATATACTCGAGTATAAGTCGACCCGAATATAAGCCGAGGCACCTAATTTTACCACAAAAAAACTGGGAAAACTTATTGACTCGAGTATAAGCCTAGGGTGGGAAATGCAGCAGCTACTGGTAAATTTCAAAGTACATGCGACAAAAACAATCACAGTAATGGATGAAAATGGGCAGCCAGAGGAACAGAAAGAAGAGGTGGTCTCAAACCCCTAGGAATACAACAACAATGGATTCCCCAGCGCAATAGAGAGATACAAAGGAAAGTGTAAATAAAAAGCAATATGAAAAATAAAAATAAGTAGATTGTAAAAAATGCAATATTGGATAAAACAATGGTAGACTAAACGTGGACTTACTCTTAAAAACAAGCAGGCATCTCTAGAGGATGTGATATCCGTTTGTATGTATGGGGCTGGTTACTGATTGCATATGTCCTCACAATACAATATAGCAACCGCCAATCTAACGGTGCTGTTAAAACATTGTCACAATAAAAACAAAGGGCCACGAGTCTGGGAAGGTTGGGTAGTGCATTTACCTCCCTCCCCAGATGGTGTGTCCAGGTAGTCTATGCAAAGGTCCTCCTTCCAGGTAGGGATCCCGCTCCTGGCCGGTGTGTGCTTCTAACGATGTACCAGGAAGCAATCTCAAAGTCTCTGCATACAAGTGAATAACAACGGCATAGTCGGTAGGACAATACCAAAAGTTTATCCAGGCAGTGAGAAACTGATGTGCACGGGACCACTGTGTGGCTGCCGTAAATCCCGATGATGTGGTGGTATTCCCCTGTGTAAGCACTGTGCGCTCCGTGTCTGGCTCTGTTGCCGTATGTGCTGGTGATGCAACCCGCACATGCGCGGTAACCGGTGTTCGGAGTCTTGAGCATCACTCGAGTATAAGCCAAGGGGGGGTTTTTTCAGCACAAAAAATGTGAGACTTCGCCAATACATAGTAGAACGGTCTCTGTTGAGTCTGAGTTTTTCACACACAAAGAAACTTGAGTATTGGGAAGCTGAAGAGAGTGATCAGATAATAGCCTGCCCCACAATTGTTGATGAAAAACTCATCAATATTATTAGAGTGTACTTAACTTAAAAGGCTGAAGTATTTCATAAATTAGGTTATGTAACAGACATAAGAGGGTGTTGTGAAAGTTCCTCTAGGCTATTGTTTAAATGTTATACAAGCGGAGACTTGCCTTTGACAGAAGGAAATGCTAGGTATGAGGAACTTTAATAGAAAATTGTGTATTGTAGCGTATTATATTGTGCCTTATATCCTTTCAAACAATGTGTTATATTTGTGGGTGTCGGGCATACAAATGGTTAACTCTGAGCTCCAGAGGTTTATATTTTCTAAAGTAATTTCTAAAATTATGACTTTTTCCGTGATAATGAAACTGATATCCACCGACAGTGCGATGATCTAAGAGGGATAAATATCACAGAAAAATGAAATCTACTACTGAGATCCTGCAATAAAATCTTGCAAGGGTGAGAGTGTTAGGTGATAGTTTTGTGCACTATCAAAGGGTGGCCTATAGAAGTCGAATAATTGGATGACGGAGGTAAATTAATAATTCCTGTACACTACAATCAGTTGCTATGAAAATCGTGAGCAATGCAATGTTTATCATAATATTTAAGTGTGTTTAATATATTTTACAATCTTTTTCATGTAAAATATAATGTGGGGAAAAAGCTAAATAATTAAGTTTCTGACATCTGAATTACATTGAGTTTGGTATCAATCTACTTGCAATTTTATGAGAAATAATATCACTATTTCATACACCAAATAACCAGTACACAGGTGTCATAAAAACCAGTGTATACAAATCTAGAGGCGGGAGCCTGAGGAAAAGACACCTGGCAGTTTGAAGAACAATGACCAGAGGAATTCACCAATGCCACATCGAGTACCTGAGAGTGCAAGAACCTTTGACCTATGAATGAAGACCTTACAACTGTAACTGTATATCTCTGTGATATAACTAATTTTACAACTGTACACTGTATAAATTGTTGAGCTTGCGTTTTGGACCCTAGAGCGTTCTCTTAGAAGCTTGTGTCAGTACTGGCAGGTGCATGCTTATGCTTACCAAACTTTGCCTTTTAATATACTTTGCAAATAAAACCTTTTTGCCTTGGAACCACAGCGATCGCAGTGGACAATATTTATTGGTAGCGAAAAGATTAACATCACAAATGCCACAATGGAAATGTGTGATGCCATGAAGGAAAGGCTTTCTAAAGGGCACTGGTGACTCTGTTCACAATATTTATGTTGAATGCTGCTGATTTTGAATAGTTATTCCTATTTGACCTTATCTACTACAGTATATTAATGGAGACAGGCACACCTGTCTAGCTCGGTTGATAATATCAACTATGAAAGCATATCATTAATCCTGAACCTGACAGTAGGATGAATGTATAGTTCTAGCATTTTATTCAGACAAGAAAGATCTAATCCCTTGTGCTCCAGCACCCACATCATAAATTGCGATGCCACCTGTCAAAAGCATTTTATGCACCTGTTGATAGAAATAGGGCTTGTACCTTGTTTTCTTATATAATACCCACTTGGTCATTATGGATCAACTCTGGTAGAAAGGGTTTAATTCGGTTAGCAAGGAGCATCACATATAATTTAACATCTATGCTTAGTAGGGAGATAGGCTGGATCACTATGAAGTGTTTTTACCTGTTTTGGGAAGCACTGTGATAAAGGCTTCTAATCACTTGTTAGAGACCTCATTATATGATTGAAGGAAGCTTGAAGGAGGAGTCAATCTATCCTTAAGGTTTTATAATACGAGATGGAAAATCCATCAGGACCAGGGCTCTTTCCTTGCGGAGAGGTTTTTATGACCTCTCCTAATACCTGTATAGTGAAAGGTTGTTCCAGGGATAGCCGAGCTTCCTTTGAAATCTTTGTAAACCCTTTTATTTTGAGATAAACTGCTAACCTGTTTGGATTGGAATACTTCCAAATTATGCTGTGTGGAAATATTATATATTGTGTGATTATCAAACCCCCCCAATTGTATTTTCACCAGCCAGATGACCGGCTCACTTCTTGGGCTGGGACCCCACATATCTCCTCACATGTTTTGTAATCCTATGCGCTTTGTCTGGAATTTTGGACTATATTAGACACCTGCATTGCTTACTATTTTTAAGGATTGGATACATTTCTTTTAATGATGTACTTTAGAATGTTTAAATATGTCTTTAACTCATTTCATTGCAAAGTACTGCATTTCCTGCTTCAATAATAAATATTTATTGAAAAAAAACCAAAACCCATGTAAAACTATCCTTGTATTCTGTATATTGAGGAATCTGGCAAATTGTTAAGCAGTCCACTTTTGGCCAGATTATACTACGTAAATGTTTAATTTTCTATATTTTTTTATCCCTTTTATTTTATTTTTTGTATCCCTTTTATTTTATAACTGTTATTATTATTATTTTATAAACTGTTATTTAGTCATTTATTGTGTTTTTATTATGTGCAACGTTTTTATATTAGAACTAAAAGTTAATAGGAATTAAATAGCATATCCATAAGCTTTTTTTTGCAATCATTTTTTATTGAGAAATATTATTCAAAATATACAAATATGTAAATAAGGGTCAATCAAACCAACTGTCATATAATATGGACGTAAGCACGGGTTAAGTAGAAATAAATGTCATGAAATCCGGTAAAGAACATGTTCTAAAATTCAACATTGAATCAGCCTGTTTTACAAAGTATAACATACATGAGATTAAATGTCCTGGTTAGCTAATCATTAAGTACTTGAAAAGATAGACCAAACAAAATTAATCATATAAGAAAAGAATGCTAATTCCCATCAAGAAACTCTGCAAAAGAGGACTATTCCTAAGCTTTTAAGAAGAAATGTATTGATTGACTGTGTTAACCATTTGAAGTTGACTTGGGTTTGCTATCTCTTTAAAATCGACGGTGTAAAGTGTTAACCCTTTGGTTATCAGAGAGGGTTGCGTTTGCCAGCATGTATATTTGTGTAGCAAAGTTTGATGTGACAGCTCTTTGAATGCTAGTGTTTGATGAGTTAACCTTTTGAATGCTAAGGTGAAGAGTGTTAACCCTTAGGTTAACAGTAAAGGAAAAGTGTGGCAGTGTGAACATTTATGAAACCAGAGCAGTTAGAGGGTCCTATTGCCCTAATATAACACCCTAATTGCCCTAATAATTTAACACCTTACAGAAACATCCAAGCCATGTGCGTTGTGAGTGCACTACTGGCTATGTAATGTATCAAACATAGGCAATCAAAGGGATTAATGGTTGTTAAAATCTAATAAGGGGTGTATTGCATTTAAGTGTTTATTTTATATATCTTTAGAGGTAATACTTCATTGGATCTTAAAATTAAGGGGGTTGAACAGTGTAAATACATTACACTATGTGATAAAGAAATCAGCAAATTACATACAGTTCAAGTTTTATTCAAGTTCTTGAAGCCTGTGGCTTGTTGAGATTTTTTCCTGTTCTTCTTAACTACCTGATGCTGCTCATGTTGGGACAGGGGTGGTAGATCTAAAGCCGTAGCTGCTCTTTGCCAGTCTGGCAGCAAATTAATCTGAAGAACCAGTTTCTCTCAGAAGATGTCAAGGTCTTTAGTGTCTTGAAGTGTAGACATTTAGCCATGGTAAAGCACTTGAATGCTTAGGGGAAGTTCTATTGGAACTTCTATTACCAATGGGCTTTTTCTTCAGGTCTCAGAAAGCATCAGTCAAGTATCAATACTCCCTGCAAAATTGGCCAAAGAAAGTCTTAAATGCGGGGACCTGATTTCTCCACAGTTTAGCAAGCTGTGTCACATTCATTGAACCCCCTTTGGATCTTATACCCCTAGTGTAAACAGAGAATGTTCATCAGTCCTATTTTTGGGTTATTAAACTTAAAAGTGATAGGCCCCTTTAGGAAATCATGGATGGATTCTCCTGATAAGTAATAAATAAAGCGTTTAAAAGAACATAAATATTAGTTACCTTATTCAGTTCTTTGGTGCAAGTCTAGCCTCCTCACAGTCTGGCACAGCAGTTCCACTATCTTAGAGGGAGGCCCAGATGGGAACCAGAAATCTTTGGCAAGTGACAGTGCCGGATCTTCTTTGGGTCTCTTGTGTAGGACCGGCAGCCAGCTGAGTGAAGTTCTACCTACACTCATACTGGTACTCTCTCTCTACTATCCCAATGTATATTAGGAGTCCATTCTCTCCTCTGGTCTCAACTTTACCCTTTCCATTAGATTGATAGCTGTCACATGCAAAGGGCCCTTTCCACTCTTTGGGACTGATTCGATTAAAAACAATGTGCCGCAGAGTGCCTCTGGAATCTTTGCAAGGGCACTCTGCAGCTATGCAACATAGCAGATCTTTCCTCACAGCCCATAGAAGTGTGCAGGAAAATATGCAATGTTGGGGTACTGTAATACTCAAAAATGTGCACAGCAAGACCTTGCTGTGATGTCAGGTAGCACATTGCCTTAACTTGATTCGGCCCCTTTGTTTTCACATCTGCATTTATTTTTCTACCTCAGTTTTTTTTGCACTCTATATTACCAACTGTCCAGCACTGTAGAGCAGTGTTTCTAAAACCTAGTCCTCAGGACCCCTAACAGTGCATGTTTTCCGTATCTCCTTGCTTTAGCACAAGTGTACTCATTACTGACTGACACATTGTAACAGATCCACAGGTGACATAATCATTTCCCTTGTCACCTGGAAAACCTGCACTGTTAGGGGTCCTGAGAACTGGCTTTAAAAACACTGCTGATAACTTAAACGTCAGTGACAATAATAGTATTAATAATAATAAACCATTCATACTTTGTATTAATTACTTGATGCAATTAAAAACACTATTACTACAATTAGATGTATATTTAGACAATCGTAGTTTGTGTTTAACTATTTACAAGTGTGGCACTATATTGTTTTCTTTTTGTCAGTGAATGTTTCTAAATTAATTATTGTTTGGAAGAAAATAAATATGCCTTTAATTTTAGTCATTATAGCTCCATCCTATCATACATAAAGTACACTAATTTGATATTTGTCATCCCTATAGTCAGAAAGACTTACATATTATTATTTACATTTGCTCTAATTAAAAATCTGAGAAATGTATATTTGCTTTTACACATTTTGCCCATTCTTCCTGTAAGATATATATATATATATATATATATATATATATATATATATATATATAATAAAGTTATACATTTCAATTAGAGTTGTTCAAAAAAACCTAAAAAACTCACAGAACATGTGGGCTCTCTACGGCTTTCGAAACTCCCTAAAAATAGGGAGAGGGAATAGTTAAAGGCTGGGAAAGTATATAGTGATAATATGTTTATCCCCTATGCTTGTTATCAGCATGTGACATTTTAAGGAAGCTGTTTCCTTTCTTTAGTAGGAGTGAATCAAAGACCTTTGCAGAAATGAACTGTGAGCACAGACAAAAATAAACAAGATGTCAAACTTCCATTTTCGACATTGTACAAGAAGGGTCTTGTTTATTGATTAATTTCTGCATATTTACATTGTAATTTGGTAACGCAAGCCAGTTCTATGTGAATCATGTCAGCTTCAGCTGCGACTGATTAAAATAATATCTTCGGCTGCACAAAGAGAACATGCATGTTATTGGTATCAGGAAACTATTCAAAGCAGGTTGAGTTATAGAACATGGGCTGCATTCCAGAACATTAAAAGAATCCCTAATGCAAGGAAACATCACTTTACAAAACACCCTACCACATGGAACAAAGGAACTGTTTTGTTTTATGGGTTTTGCCTTCTAAAGTGGCTGGAGGAGGATAGAGCCTCATGGGACAATTTGGAATATTAGAGACGATAAACTACAACAGTGAGGGTAGATCATATTAAGATGACCACACATACCTAGGGTGTGAAAATCTACAATTCCCATTTGTAAAGCCTTTATTAAACCTTATTACAAACTGAAAAACTGGGGAGGTAGAATTGTTTATGTTCTCCATCTTCAAATTGTGCGTTTCTTACAAATTTAACCCCTTCAATGTTATATTGAGAGAACTGTAACTTAGTCTACTTGTCCCATTGAAGAATAGTAAAAATGGGTTCTGTCTTTTCTACCACTAGGGTAAAGGTAAAGAAAATGTAAAATCCTGATACATACTGAAAAGCTCTAGGCAGGATATCTATTTTTGTGCGCACACAGATTATATAATCACAGCTAAAATAGTCAAACTGAAGAGAGAAGCAAATCACAATACTAGAATAAAGATAGCTCCGGCTGCAAACAGGTCACTGCACAAATGTCTGTGTAACAAAATAACAGATAATATAATAAAATAAATAATAAAACATTTAACTACTCTGCACCATCCCAAATGCATAATACACAATAGAGTAAGCTTGTTTTCTGTTATGCACTTTCCACAGTATATATAACAACAACAACAACAACAAAAGGAATAACCATTTGTATGTCTTGCTTTTTTATGTTTTTTTTCAACAATGATTTTTATTAAAGTTTTTAATTTACATGGTATAAAAGAAAAGTAAACATTAGAATGTATTTCTGGCATACAATTTTGTATCTTAGTAACCATATTCAAGTTTGTAACAAATGCCCTTGGGTATGGAAGTTATTGGGAGGAAGACATTAGTGTGCTCGGGTTGTCTTGTGGTGTGGGATTTTTTGAAATATATTCATTCCAGGCAAACCACATCATATGGGGTGAGGAAGCGGAAGAAGTATATGGGACACCTAGTGTTTCCATATCAGAGCTCAATTGTTCCTTAGTTATTACTTCAGTCGCCGCTGGAAGGGAAGAGGTCCTCCGTGCTTGTGCAATCTAGTTGCTAATGGGTATGTGGCCTACTACGTATCTATCTCCAGAAGACAATTGGGGTGGATATAGCTGTAAAAGTGCTACTTCTGGAGAAAAGGGAACTGAGAACTTAATGACATGGGATATCAGTGGATAGTCTGCAGACCAGAAGGCATGGACTTGGGACAGTTCCAGAAAATGTGTAAAATGTCACCTGTCATTCCACAATTCTGCC
This sequence comes from Mixophyes fleayi, assembly GCF_038048845.1. Lineage (NCBI taxonomy): Eukaryota > Metazoa > Chordata > Amphibia > Anura > Limnodynastidae > Mixophyes > Mixophyes fleayi. Next base: position 217,715,244 of record NC_134402.1, on the reverse strand, counting down.
AGCAAGCCTTGGACTGTTCCAGCCACATCTTGTGACGCCTATCTGGGGTTAAATAAAGTCTGTGAAGCAGTTTATTGTTACAACTCTTCCTGTGTTTTGTATCTAGCAGCAGTACCTTATACCACCAGAGGTGCTGCTGTTCTGTTCCTTAACTCTTCAGCATGCCTGAAGGAGTTAATCTTCTTGCCTGAGGCCTAATTAGAACTGCACCTGTCACACTGCTTTAAATACCTGCCTCAAGCTGTGCTCTGTGCAGTTCATCCTGTTTGTTCCTGGCTGCTGCTAACCTGCTCCTGTGTTATTTGATATATACCTGCTGGACTGAACATCTGTGTATGACCCCTGCCTGTACTTTGGACCTTGCCTGCTTGCCTGAGACCCCGAATCATTTGCCTGTACCTTGGACCACGCTGTTTTGCCTGTTGCCCTGACCTTTTGGCCTGACTTCTGGACCTTGATTATTTGCTTGTGTCAGTTACTTTGCCTGGACTCTGTTTGCTTCCTGGACAGACTTTTGCATCCTGGAACTGGGTAACTCACCATTCTTATCCCTGCATTCAAACTACATTGGCATTCTGTGGAACCTGTTATTTCTGTGTACCTTCCTGCCACACCTGTTCATGTTTATATTGGGAGTTATACCTGTTTATGAAAACCTGCATGTTCATTGAACCGAACCCTTGCTTATATATTTTGCTGGAATAAAGACATTTGTATTATACTTCCGTGGCTGCTTGCTGAGTTTACTAGGAATCGTAACATTTATAGTACATTTCTGAGTGGGTCAGGCATTTAGACATTCGGTAGACGTTTTGAAAGACTAAGTCCCATTGAGTCTCATCTAGTACCAAATCTAGGTCTCTTTCCCAAGCACACTGGGAGGAAAGTTTCGTCAAATCGCTTTCAGAGTTAAGGAATGTGTACCAGAAAGATAGGTCTGCCCTGTTTGCCCCTGTTGTCAATCTAGTATAGAGGAAAGGAAAGGGCTGTTGTAGGGTAAAATGTTGGGAACGTAGAGAAGTTAACCAGCGTCAGACTTGTAAGTATTTGTAAAAGATCTGGTTCACTATCTGGAACTAGACATGTGATTGCGAAAAAGATAATATGGTCTGGCCCAAAAATAGAGTTTTAATAGAGGTAACACCTTTAGCATACCATGTGTTAAGGTTGATATCTGGAATGAGTTTTGCTAGAGCAGGGATAGATAGGTTGGTTTCTTTAGTCTTCAAAATCTTGTCTCACAATTGCAATGCATCTCTTGTGAGCCTAGGTAGTTCAGATGCTGATGGGTGCCAGAGTTTAGGGATCCACAACAGATCCACCAGTGGAAAGGCCTGAACTAAATTTCTCTTCAGGTCCACCCATGTGTGTGAAGGGCCGAGAGAGAGACCAGTCACAAAGTTGTGCTAGTATGGCTGCTTCCTGATACTTAACTATGTCAGGGAGGGCTAGACCACCCTTTCTCTTGGACCGAGTCATAACTGTGTGGGATAGTCTAGCAGCTTTCTCTTCCACATGTAAGAGGCGAGGAGATGTCGCAATTTATCTATATAGAATATGGGTAAGACAAAAGTAAGTGTGCAGAACAGATACATAATTTTGGGTAACAGTCATTTTAAATGCAAAATTCTGCATTGACTTCGCTAGATTGGCCAAATGTAACAGTAGTGGAGCATAATCTGCCTCTATCAGGGAGTCAATGTGTGGGGTAATTAGAATCCCTAGATATGATATCGACAAGGTTCTCCAAGAATCCAAAGATGATGCCTTTAAGCGGGTAAGAAGTGAGTCAGAAATATTGATAGGTTGGGCATCAGTTTTGGAGGTATTTATAGTATGAAGTGTTTCCATAATTGAGTAGCAAGTCATGTAGAATCAGTAAGGAGGTCTCCAGGTCAGTGATAAACAGCAAAATATCATAAGCGAATAGACATAGTTTATGTGGGGTTGCCACCAGGGAAATACCAGGGAGTAATGGATAACATCTAATTTTCTCAGCTAAAGGTTCTATAGCTAACAGAAATATGAGGGGCGAAAGGGGCACCCCTGTCTAGTACCGTTAGTAATCAAAAAGTATCAATACTATACACAGATACTAATGGTCCATTATAGAGAGCTATGATTGAGTTTAATTTTTCATGGCTAAATCTGAACCGGACCAAGACCTCCCGCATATAACCCCAGTGGAGCCTGTCAAAGGCTTTTTCTGCATCTAATGAAAAAATTAACAGCTGATCTTGGGACTTCTTCAAGGATATTAATAACTCTGCGTGTATTGTCAGATGCCTGACGACCCATGGCGAAACCCAGTTCACCTGGGTGTATTAGAGCTAGGATAAGGGGGCTAAGACCATTTGCAATTAATTTTGCATAGATTTTTATATCTGAATTAAGTAAGGCAATTGGCCTATAATTTTGGCATAGGGTAAGTTTACTTGGTTTAGGGATTGTCACAATACGAGACTCAAGCATCTCTGGTGGAATGCATCCCAGTCGCGTGCCTTCGTTATATAATTGCTCTAGGCAAGGGGTGAGTTCAACTTGAAACATGGAGTAAAAAAGATTAATGAACCCATCAGGCCCAAGGGCTTTGTCTGTGGGTAATGATTTCCTTACTGACAAGATCTCCGATTGGGTCCATGGGGAACTAAGGGCCTCCTTTAAATCAGGATCCAGAGAGGGGAGGTTAAGCTTGTTCAAAAAACCTTCTATCAGAGGCTAGGTTGGCTGGGAGGTTTTGAAGCAATCACACAAATTATACAGTTTGGAGTTTTATGCCGCAAAGGCATTGGCAAGAGCTGTGGGGTTGGATATTCTATCCCAGAATCGTCTACCAAGTGTTTAATGCGGTTTTGTGCCCTTTATCCTCTAAGTTTCCTAGCAAGCACTCTACCTGACCTATTACCCGAGACATAATATTTTTGACGAAATCTGTTCATCGCTTGTTTGGTACGGGTAAGAAGTAGCTTCTGAAGTTCAGATTTAATTTGTGCTATACGTGTCTTAAGTTCGCCTCCGCGTAAAACTTTGTTTGATAGTATAGGGATGCTCGTTTGAGTCTCGCTCCTGTCTGGATAGCTGTGCTCCGTAAGACCGCTTTAAGTGTACACCAGAGATAGAGGTGTCCTTCAGTTAGTTAGTGGCAAAGTATGTAGTTAATGTCTCCTTAAGTGCTTCTCTGGCTTTTAGGAGGGTGAGCAGGTGAGGTGCCAGGTGCCATGAACCAGGGGTATCCAAACTGCGCATATGACAGGGTTGTTGGCCAAATGCTGGCAAATTTTATCTACCTTCATATGACTTTCATTTATAGACTTGTATTAGCTATACTTCAACATTTAACAGATATGCAGCTTTATATTGCTAGTTTTCTTTTGTGCTTTGTCGGGCAAATTTGTTTATTTTGTCATTGCTAATGGATATGTTACAGCTCTGTTGTGATCTTGGCAAATATTGCAGTTATTTCCGGAAACCAGCTATGTGCCATATCTAAGGGTCTTGAAAATAAAGAACTGTATATAATAAACTGGCAAACAGAGAAAGAAGTCAGACAGATAAAGCAATGTATTTAGTAAAGTAACAGGATGGCATGTACAAAGTAATAAAGTAAAGTAATCTTAACATGGAAAGACAAAAAAAACACAAAAATCTAAGGCAAATGAAATCAATGTGATGTGATGCCTTAGCATATTAATAATGAATACATAAAACATCCTTTCAGCAGATGTGACAGTTTAGTCAAGTGAAAAGTGTTTATAGTAGACATAAAGCCTTCATTAAAATGGATATAAAAGAATACCATTAGATCAAGCACTGAGAGGAAACATATCCTGCAATAAAATGTTTTGTGAGTTGGTACCATTTACTAAAAGCCTATTCCTTAGTTCCAAAATCTAGAATGCAAGCTCAAAAAAGCAAGGAATATCTGCATAATTAAATTTTATGTTATATGTAAAAACATGATGAAATATATAACGATAGTTCTCAAAAATACCTGTGAAGGTTCTTTCTATGAACCTCGTATTCCATTGGGAAGGAAGTAATATTATAAATGTATAATAGGACACTGCACAAGGCATAGAGTTGCTGGGAAAGAGTACAAAAGACAATTACTCATTTAGTAGAAGAATTTGATTAGTTTCTGAAGTTTCACTAGTGGAAAACATCAGCTTAGGGGAGTGCCAAAAATATCCCAACTGTTTTAAATGTGGAATCATAGCAAACATGAAAACTAAATAAATCACATGCCAGTGATCTCAGAAGTAGAGGTATGTGATATATTAAAATGTAATAACTTTCTAATAATGTCTCATTAAAATGGTGTGGCATGCCATTCCTCCAGCCATTTGTCTATGTTACAACAGTACACATTTTGTTTAGTTGGTAGTGTTTCATTTTTCTCTGATTTAAGAACCTACAGTACTTTACATTATAACATATGGAGTGGATTCACTATAAGGCAATATGGTGTATGTAGCATAGCAATATAATGCACCTGAGCATGAGTGTGAGCACAAATGTCCAATATGTGAGGAATACAGTAAAATAGCCAATTTTTGGTGCATTTTAATACAAACTTTTTTTGTTTTGACTTTTTAGAGATTTTTAGAACCGTCTTCCAGCTGAACCTGGTGTTAAAATCATTACGTTTTATGGACCAGAGAAAATATGCCAGTGGAATTTAGATGCAAATTGAAGGAAAAGCTCTTGTAAGTGATCCTGTGGTAATCTTCATGGACCTATTAAGAGAAAACCCACAGGACTCGCAAAATGAAATCCTGTTATATCCCTGTTCCTTCCAGCTCAGCCTGCTTATCTGGCAAGGCTAATCTGTCTGACAGACAATACTTGCCCATATTCACAAAGTGGGATACTTTATAGTCACGTTCTTTCCCATTTAAGAAGACATTTTCTGGCATTTGTGTGATTTTTAGAGAAACATTACAACCCAGGAAAAACAGCTGGAGATATATTGTGGGACATCTATAAGAAATGACTGGTAAAAAAAGCTATAGTAAACAAGCAAATAAAATATTGCGCATTAGACACAATGCGTGTATAATTTAAATTAGGTAATATTTTTACCTTAATAACTTTGCAACACTTTTCTTATTTTGGTACAAAACAGTAGGACCCAAGCTTAACAAATTCCTATATGCATATGATTATAATCTTTGTAACTGTAAGAAACAAATGCATAAACACTAATAACAGTAAGAAGCAGCCACTATACAGGTATAGAGGACTTTTTAGATATGTGCATGGCAATTGTTTAGATGACACATTTATTATCATGCAGGAATATACGTCACTTTAATGGAATTCTGTCATTCTGCTGCACCTTAAAATAAATTAAATGACTCTTTCCTATGGCATTCACAATCATTACTCCAAATCCTTAACACCAGTTTAATGTCCTTAACTCTAGTGTTTAATAACTAACTTGGAAATGAAAATACCAGGGGTCAGGGGGGCATCTGCCCCTTGGGTCGGTCCATAGTGGTCTACTTTGGGCTGGACCACCTGCATTTTCTTTTAAAATGTTCCTAATAGACTGCTGAGTGGAGTCTTACCCCCTGGGCTAAAATTTGCCAGCCCCCCCACCCTGGAAAATACCATATATTCTTGGCTGTAGTAATTTCTAGAGAAATCTGGATTTTAAGGTGAGGACTGTCATGATTGTCAGGGTGATTGGACACTATTCACTTCTGTTAGTGTTGGATTTGTTAAGGAGCAAATTGTAAGGGGCCCTAGTTTTCACAGAGGCTTCCATAAAGACTTGTACTTCTTCGTGTAGTGTCCTCAAGTTGCAACCCTCAGCAGTGTCTAACTAGAAGGCAACGGAAAGAGGTCAAAGTCAAAGAACAATGCAAGGGTAATAGGCATGTGGCTGAGATGCAGAGAACAGAACAAGCACAGGTCAGGGAAGGCATAATGGGGATCAATAAACAAGGTAAAAACCGGCGCAAACACGCCAACTATTTTACTATAATTTTGTCGGTCATAAAAAATAACCATTACTCATGAACTGATGCAAAGGAAAATAAGAAACCAGAATAATTTTAAGAAGATGCAGCAAATACATACAGCCACATGTGTTAGCGGAACATCAGAACTGGAGCACTTAAATTACATGATTAAAGTTAGAAGCATGGACCTTGCATGCATTTAGGAGCAAAAGGGAAACTAGTGACCAAGATGGAAGAACCACAGCCAGTATGTAACATTGTCCTCTGTAATCGGTGGATTTGAGCACTCACTGCTGTTAAAAAAAATTACAACTGAAATTCTTCCTGTGAGAAATATCAGAAAGGGTGGTCCATGATTGGAAAAATATCCTCTGATTGCTTGATCTCTTGGGTCAAAATGTTGTGATGAGGCATAGGGCTATAGGGATTATTAAAGTAATTCTATTGTTTTCAAATAAGCATTGCATAGGCGATTGTATTGTGCTTCCGAAGCACAAAGTAATTTATTTTAGCAGATGCAAAGTTTAACAATTCAATACATTATTATTATATAATACAGTACCGTACAGCCAATACCAAAAGATACATACATACCGCTGCGTTCGCAATGCGCTCCCACGGGTACCAGTGAACAGTAGTTCACTCTTGAATACTGTGGTCAGAGAATGACTGAAGCTAGTGGGAGCGCAGCTATGATTATATACATTCAGTGAAACAGAGAGAACAATGTAGATGACGTGGCTTGCTTCTATAGGTCCAGACTTCAGGTGGGTCCAGGGTAAACAGGTCATAGGCTAGTTTAAACAACCCCCTCAAAGGCTGAGGTCAACATTCCAGATGATTCTCCCGCCCAGAAACCAGTTACAACTAGTCCATTAGCATTTTACAGTTTGATATCACTCTGACTATTTATTCCCTAACATCAATAACTAGAGTATGCAATATGCGATCTTTACGGCGAAAGAACCGGACAACTGCTCATGAATAGGGGAATAAAATGATATCAGACATGACACATTTCCTATAACCTGAACCTTAAATAACACTAAAGTGTACATATATTCATAATATATAAACTAATAATAAACTAAATACTATCTGCTCATAAATCACTGTGGATCGGAATCAATTTATATATGAAATATATAAATAACTAAATGTTGTAGTGCGAGTGTGTGCGTATTTTACCGTGCGATCGCAGTATGCCACGTGTAGCGTGGCATACTGAGTGCAATCCCACAACAAAACAATATTAACCAATATACTTTCGTTCATCCAATTATACGACTTCGACAATTCCACCCTTTGATAGTATAATAAACTATCACTTTAAAAATGTTATATGCAGGATCTCATTACCACGTTTCATTGCTATGTAATGCAAGTCCCCCTTGGTGTATGACCATGCTGTCTGTAGATCTAAACAAGTTATCATAAGAGAGAGTCTTAATCCTCAAAACGATTTCTTCTTTTACTATAGACCGTATACTTCTGGAGCTTGGAGATGACCTTTTGTATGCCCTTCAAGGGTGCAATAAAACATTTAAACACTTCATGTTCACCAATAACATCAGCCTACGTCTATCAATAATGTCATATACAATCTCCTTCAGCTTGTGTTAATATACACACTTCTAATATTGTCATCAGTTCTTTTCATCAACACTTGTGGGCGGGCCATTGTCTGCTCGTTCTTCCCAGTCTCCCAATACTCAGGTTTCTTTGTACGTGAAATAGCGGTTGGCTTGCCAAACATTGGGAGACTCCAGATTAAGGGACCTAGGTGTCGTACTTTTCCCCTAGTGACCTCCCACCCATAACTCGGGTACCTCAAGAATATTTAGTGGAAAGAGAACTAGTCCTACTTGATATAATCACTGATGCACGTGAGAGCATGCCCAGCACTTTGGTCTAAAACTTTAACCACCCAAGAATGATAATCATTTTCAAGGATGCCTGCTCAAGTCCGAATATTACTGGATTGGCATAGCTGGGTGTACCTCTCTTCAACTATGGGGTCAACGTAATTATGGACGTAATGCTACTCAGACAATAGCCCCTCCCACTTTCTCCAAGCTCCAAGGTTTCCCAATTTTCCTTTACCCCTGAATTGAATAGAATAATTGGCTGGACCGATTGTGCTACTAACTTCTCCTTCATCCCCGATATCATTACCTGAACCAGCCTCTGTCACCTGTCAATAATCAAAAGAATTGACCGTCCTGAAAAGAGATTGTGTTGAGAGAAACACAGAACTGGAAAACTACAACTTCATGCTGGACAACTGTCTTAGCCTTTGGCTCAGGTGCTACTAACTGCACTCGAGGCCTCCCAGAACAGATTCATGAGTGCACTTGGACCATTCTCTGAGTATTGGCCCCTCTGCAGTGGGTGAAGTGGGCACCAGTGTGTCTCTGCTACCCTTGAATGCTGGTAGCCTACACCTGGTACCTGTCTGTCAAATAACCTGAGCCTAGGAAATTACTGTTCCACAACTTACTCTCCCGGTCCAACATCCTGGTAGTTAGTGTAACTTTTCAGGAAACAGTGTTTTGAACGTTCTCGGTTGCTATCTCACTGTTTACCTTCCTTTTCAAGGTCTAAACTAGTCTCTCAGTTACGAACTCATCCCAAGAGGGGTCAAGAACATTTCAAAAGTCAACAGGTTAAGAGGCTGCCTAGGAGTGATTTTGAGAGCGGGGAAGGACTAGTGGCCAAAGCTATCAACCATTTCAATCAAGTTCCAACTCTCATTCTATTCAATTCGTTCTACCTAGTACCATTACTTTATGTTCACACTGGTTTGTGGCTAATCAAAAGGTATGTAATTTGTTACCACTACTCATACATTATACATTTATTATCAATAACGTGAATACCCCTATCACCTATTATAACTCTAGGGCTATCACCTTGAATAACAAAAGCTTTGAGTATGACATAGTAATACATTATTAGACACATTTCAATACACCTTTACCTAGACATTTTTATCGGTACACCAGTGTATACTTGAGGATCCTGCAAGGTGGTAATTGGATGACGTGGATTTGTTTCACCTGGAGAAATTCTTCAGGTAACCCAAATCTTCATATATTAACCAATATGTGTAAGCGTGCATGTGTGTGTGTGTGTGTTCACATTTTAAAACAAAAACAATACGACGAAAAACAAAACAAAACATAGATCTGTCAGCTCTCACATAAAACCCTGCTGTCTATTTGACAGCTATGTTCTCCCTGGTGTGACAGCCATGTATGGTCGTGTGTGTAAGTGTGGATTTTACTAGCAGCTACTTCAGTTGGTAACTGTGTCACTGTGTAAAGTCCTCTAGGTAGTGTCCTACTCATGTGCTGGTATTGCTATAAAAGATTTTTCAGTCAACTCAACGTCGCCCCCTAGACTAGAAAAATGCTGAAGACCAATGTATATCAATCGATTTTCCCTCTGCCAACTCACATGCCTTTTTTATTACTGTTAGACAGACATGTACAGGATACTGTTATATTTGAAGAAAGTGTTATAGAAATAGACCCCTTTGCCCTCACATTCAGCTACTTGACTAAATGAGAAGGGAAAAGGGTTCTATTTCTATAACACTTTCTTCAAATATACATGTCTGTCTAACAGTGAAAAAATATAAAACACGAAAATTCTACATTTTCTATGGTTTCACATTATGTCATATCTTGTGGCAAAAATCCTACTCCAATGTTCTACACAGAGATGCATATATATATATATATATATATATATATATATATATATATATATATATATATGTCTAACCTCCAGCAATCTCTTGTCCTCCCCACCCTTTGTGCATACATATAAAGGCACATTTTGTACAGCAGGCAAAAAGCAGATATGCAATCTAAATAAAAAAACATGAATCATTTTTCCCACACAAAAAACTTTCTGCTTTACATTAGCAGCTTCTATACACATAACACCAAACCCCTAACTGTTTCTGTAACTCATGTCAATCTAGTGTGTATATCCCTGAGTTTGTTTTATGTAAAAAAAAAATGTCTTAGCCCCATTAATGAGACTGTGTCTATGTCTTTTCGTATCTCTATACAAGAGAAGAGATAGAGAGAAAAAAAAGATAGAGAGATACTAGCATAGATGTAAAGAATGAGAAATAAGAAAGCAAATGAGTAATAAGAATACAAAGATTTTGAATACAAGGGTTTGAAAACAAACAGACATGCAAAAAGGGAGATTTTACAGCAAACATGACAGCTGGCTTGGACACTATGGGACAATGGCTATATTCAATCCACTAATCCCCTATTCACCAAACTATGACCCCTCCCCATACTTGACTAGGGGGTCTTACATCATCCGTGCAATCCAGTGTCGTCCGTCATTTGTTCATTAAGAACTCGGTATCACATAACTATATACCTTTGCAACAGACTTCCTGATTAAAAAATTAACTCGTTGAGTCATCTGAGATACATAAAACGATATTTTGGAGCAAAGTATGTACATACTTCATTTTTGGATAATGATTCTCAGCCAAACAATTTATCATGAGTCACTGCAGCCTAAAACAAAGAGTGTTCCAATGATCCATTGTTAATTTGTCTTTCAAGAGTAATTTTTCTATTTCTCTGTTCCACCCCCTTAAGCACTAAGTCTATATTCCTTTCGTATACCCTTACCTGTGAGAAGAAAAAAACAAGATATTTATCTTTAAATAACAAATGAGACAAACATTTTTATTCTGTACCATCGGCCAGCGGTCAGAAAAGCAAACATGACAGCATAAAACAAACAAGCAAAATCAACAAAGATTACTTTTAAATCAGTTTTATTTTTTCTAAACCTGCACACTAATACTTACCACAGATTAACCTTTACCTTGCCTGGTTGTAGGACTACAGGTCTGACCTAACCTCTAGGGTTGGCTATAGTTCTCCCCCCAGGTATTGGCTGTTATGAGGTGCGCAGGCAACTGTTGAGAAGCCTCTGAGACTTGTGTGCGCCTTCTCTGTGGGTGTCTGTGTGATTCCCCCTTAGATGGGCCAAGTCTCTTTGCTTCCGCTCTTGTCATTGTACAGTCCTTTGCTTGGTGTCCCGTTTTAGTGCATCTAAAACACTTCCTCAACTCATGTTGTTTCTTTTCCTTAAACCAGGTGTTATTATACTGTGGTTGTGTGTGCAGTCCCCCTAGTGCTTGGATACTCACCATCATTAACTTTTCACTTAGTGTCTCTTTCTGTTTATTTATATTCTTATCATGTTCTATAGCTGACTCCCTGACATCATCTACAGTGATCCCTGTCATGACTGAGTATAGCGTACCTGCTATCGTTGGCACTACTCGGAGGAAGGTGCAGAGTCTAACGTGCCCCTGGTGTTCACCAGGGACCCCCGCAAGGAGGTATGGACTCAGCTGCAGGGAACACGCAGGTCGCGGTCCTTTCATGAGTCAGATAGCGAAACACGAGAAAAGTGTCAGACAGGCCGGTTCGGCAATGGTGCGGGCAATGCAGGTACACAAGGAGAATCTGAAGGGGTGGTGAGTCAAGCCGGGTCAGTAACGTTCTGACAGCGATGTGCAAAAGGGAGATCCAAAAGAGTAGTCAAGACAATCCGGGTCACAAGGGTCACAGGCAAACAGCAATAATCAGGAGGCAGGCAAAGGTCAAGAGATGGGTAATCACAGGAATACACTAGAAACGCTGGAGGACAGGAGGACCTGAAACTCTGGCACAGGAGGTGGGATCCAAAGAGGCTTAAATAGTGCTGCTAGCCAATAGCCTCAGCACCTGTAGTGCTGTCATAGTCCCAGCGCCATAGCGCTTGTCATACTTTAGCGCCGTAGCGCTACCTTCATGCAGCGTTCTGTTGCCTGGCAACGGGAACGTTTCCAGATCTGTAGCCGGGCGGCCGAGCGGAAGTGACAAGTCTGGTTGCTAGGCAACCGGACGGCTATGCGGAAGGGTAGGCGGCCGCCGAGCGGCGCCTGACAATCCCTCTCCAGTTCGGTAATGAAGTTTGCACCCTTGTTTTCAAATTTTCTCTGAGGCCATCCATTAAGACTGAAACAGCTACCTCCCTGTAGTGTACATCATCCTTTATGTCTGATAACCCAGTGTATTTGGCCATAACTATCAGAGCTCTAGAAAAATAGTCTACTGCATATTCACTATCCTGTTGTTTGATAGTGAAAATTTTACTCCAGTCCACTACCACAGGAAAGTATATGGCCAACTGAGAGATTATGCGTTTAATATTTTCCTGATTAGCATCATCTGTTAAGGACTTCTCTCCCCACAACATACAGTCCTTAATAAACTTTTGTATATCAGTACCAGGAGGAAGACAAGCCCTAAACACCACTCGCCAATCTTTATTAGTTGGCTCATGTGCATAACTTAAATCTCTAACAAATTTCTGACACTTAGCTAAATCTTTCCTAGGGTCTGGGAATTCAGACATAACTGCACGCAGTTCAGATCTAGTCCATGGATAATGCATTTCTACATGTCTTATGGGAACTACGCCATCTCTGTCCGCCTTTCCATTGGGAAGTGCTATTGTGCGGACAGGATGCAAACCTACTAAATCACTACATTCTGAACTAGTTGCTGGAATTGCTGTTGCAGTATAATGGATGTCTCCCCTTCTATTAATTTCTTCATTGTTCTCACCAATTTCAGCCGCTGTCCCTGCTGGTGGAACCGTTTCCTTTCCTTGTCCATGTGGTGCCTCTTGCATGTTACTAGCATGGGCCATTGGCCGAAATGACGGTGGATTCACCTTCTTCCCTTGATAGCTTATCCTTAATGTAAATTATAGGATACAAGTTACTGGTTACATTCTTGACATTTTTGGCTGTACTTATCACCTCAATCACATTTGGCTGCGAGGGCGCACGTGCACTTAGTTCTCCACGTTTCTCAACGCTCACTTCCCGCTGTGCGCGCTTTTCGCCACGCCTACTTCCGCTGTGCACTCGCTGTTCTGCCACGTGTTGCCTTCCAATTGCCACAATTTTAAACAATCATCATGTTTAATTCTCGTTTTTGTTGATTTAATCAACCGCACTTTATTTCTAACATTATTTAACACCTCCGACTCAAAAATGTTTGGGAAAGGTTTCTCACAATCCTTGGTCATCTTGACCCACTTGTCCCAATATGCCGTTGCGTATGCACCATATTTCTTACACATGAGAAATCTTGCTGAATGAATAAGGCCTTCCTTAGGCAGTACATTGGCCATCTCCAGCGTATGTTTATCACTTATTTTGAACAATACTTTTTATGCGGACCACAGATAACACCGTAGTGCTCTGTCCCTTCCAGCAAACAATTTCAACCCCTTGCTATAAACAATCTACCGCTAGAGATCTCTAATGGCCATGGACGTATTTCCTCTAGCCGCGTCCACTCGCTTCTTCTCGCACCAAGCGAGGACCCCTAACACAGAAATATCACTGTGGGCCCCATGGCTATCAGCTCCTCGATACACTGGCTCTACCACAAAATCTGTTTCCCCGTATACATTGTATACTACTTATTACTTCTTCAATACACCGTATGCTACTCAAAATACCACATACTACCATAAAACCACACCATATATTGCTTAAAATACCGTATATTACTTATAAAAACACCGTATGCTACTCAAAATACCACATATTACTTAAAATAACACCGCATGCTACTCAATGTAGATGACGTGGCTTGCTTCTATAGGTCCAGACTACAGGTGGGTCCAGGGTAAACAGGTCATAGGCTAGTTCAAACAACCCCCTCAAAGGCTGAGGTCAACATTCCAGATGATTCTCCTGCCCATGGATTAGTTACAACTAGTCCATTAGCATTTTACAGTTTGATATCACTCTGACTATTTATTCCCTAACATCAATAACTAGCGTATGCAATATGCGATCTTTACAGCGAAAGAACCAGACAACTGCTGATGTAGTCAGCCCAGCCAGCCCCTGCTGTTGCTCAAGATAACCAAATAAGAGACGGGCTCAATGTTTTTTCAAGCAACAAGTACCTACTCCTTTAAAAAAGTTCAACAACCCCTTTGTCTTGGAACACAGGTTACATTGGCCACCGGCTAGCTTAATGAGCCAACGCTATATATAGAAGCTGTGGAAAAGCAATTTAGTCATATTTCTATACCTTTACTTATCATGAATCACCCTTATCACTGTTGATGTAAAGCTGTGCTTGCTACACAGATTGTTAACAGCTTGTTAATATTTATGTGTGTAAGCAGTATTTCCTTGTCTATTTGCTTGTTTTGGTCACTGCTTTAGTAAGTTCCATTGTGTACACTGTCAAGTGGAGGTGTAGGAAAAATTGAAGGTTTATATTATACTATTGTGCCATTTCATTTTCCAGAACAAAAAACATGGCAGCAGGCACACATTTCCCTTCCCTAATTGCTTCGTAAAGCTCTGGCCAGAAAAAGAATGTGGAGGTGAAGTAGGAGAAGGAATGTTGGTCAATCAGCTGTGGAACTTACTCATCCTGTGCTTGGAGGGATGGATTAACCCATGGGTCTGCATTATCATCTTTTCCAAAGAATTAATGCTGGTAAAAAATATTAACATTTTAAATACATTATATATAAACTATTATACTAATTCACTCTAAAATTTACCCTGAAAACATGAATACAGAAATAGATATATATTATTTAAATTGCAAAAAAAAAATTACAAAAAATCCTTTTAAATTACATTTTAGTGATAAAGAAATGTATTTTCTGGAAAATGTATGCATTTTCTCTATCTTCACTAATGTTGGCTTAATACTGAAAGGGGTAAAAGCTATTTGGAGTTAGTATTTTTATTCCAGCCCTGAACTGCATCACTAAGTTAATAAGTTACTTATCAAATAAATATATTATATTTATAAATTATTATTTTGCAAATTAATCAGTTGTTTGTTTTTCATTTCTAACTATTCAGCAAACTTTATAATTGCCAAACTTCTAACTCAAGTAATAATGTACAGTGTATACAATGTTATGGATTCTTTAATTTTATAAATAAAATAAATATTAAATTAAATACATCTACAATAGGTGTATCTCACGTTTACTGTGTTACAACAGCTCCATGCAACTATTTAGATCTCTGTGGACTCCTGTATCTTGACTTTACCATTAAGATGTATGTATGGTGTATGTGAGTTTTTCACCTCAGTTCTAATATTGCCTGTAGCAACCAGGGTAAGGAATATCTCCGCATTTGGTTAATAATTTAGAGAATTGATAGATTAAATTTCATATGAATGCTTTATTATTTATCAGTATTGGCAAATAACTGTAAATTAGTTTTCATGAAATGATATTTTAATCATATAAAATAGCGACATGCCAAGGTGCACAAGATGTCAGCTACTATGCTTGCCAACAACATTTGGATAGCTGAAGTGAGAAAAGATACATATGGGATTGTATTCTGTGGTATAACCTTTCCAATAACAGTTAGTTTTTTACAATATCAAATGAAGTAAAATCTGTTTTCTGTATATTCTAAACGTCTTTGTTCTTATGATATATTTTAAAGGTAATTCACAGATACAGATATGCACTAATACGTGCCTTAGCCATGTTTTCTTTATGCACTTTAAATGCATTTTGGATCCACTGCAATTTTACTAATATGACACCTTGCAGTGGTAACATGTACATGGCAAAAAAAAATGCTGCAATGAAGTCATTAGATTTTAGGATACAGTATTAAGATTTTAGAATTATTGTGAGCTACAGTTAAAAATATTTATTCTATTGTAATGTACTTTTGATGTGATTATAGATGGATGAAGAGTGCATAAAAAAGCAGATAGGTGTGAAAAAGCCCTCAAACATTTAAAAGTGGCAAATATTTACACATGTGGCTATATTGTAATTAAATCCTACTGAAAAGCACTTGAACTGAGAGGCAGGACTGGTCCATGTGTGACCAGCATCAAATTCCAGAGGTGAACATAGCATCCTCCTTCCAAAAATATTGTCACTGTAAGTAAGAAAGGGATCAAGAAAAACCATTATCCACACCAGGTATATTTGTGGTACTTAACCATGCAATTAGTCTAAATGTTACATAAATGTTACATAAACGTTATGTTGTAACTAAAGAAAACCCTCCAACTCCTAAACTTGTTTGACAACAGCAACATGCTTGCAACAGCAGGAAAGAGTACCAGATATTTTGTAATGTCAGAAGAAACCAACTGTGTAGATCATTGACCATATGCCCTGAAAGTAAATTATGATGGTAAAATCACTGCATGTGTCTAGTACTTCAGAACACGGTAGGAAACCTCAGAAGTATTAGCCATTGTAACAAAATCCACTATAAGAGCTCACAGAGGTATCTCACAATACCAAATCTGATTGCAATAACTCAGACCGCCTGTTGTGCTGGGTGGGATACGTTTTTCCGAATGCGAGAATTGCAACACTTAGTATAGCGACAGAAAAATTTTGATTACTATAAGGGCGACATGAAAGAAATACAGACTTACTATAAAACACACAGAGAACATTTTGGGCACGGCTCATGTAAATGCCGACCACAGAAAATGCCGACAGTTGAGATTGCAATTTTAAGGGGGCATGGCCAGGATCTGCCGCTTAACCCTAATTTTAACTCTAACCCTAATCCTAACAGTAACCCTAAACCTAACCCTTAGATTCCAAATTATACAGGCAGCGGGTCCATGCATTGACCCGCTGGTGGTGTTGCCATCAGTTGCTGGCAAGAGCTGATAAATTATCCCCTGTCAAACTCCAGTGCAAATTAATTCCAATCATCTTTAACCACTTCCATCCACCATGGGTAGATTTACTTCAAAGTGGTTGTCGAGTTTAGATCATTGCGAAAGGCGGGCCTTCTAAATTGATAAAAGGGAAGGTTTCCTCCCACGCTCCAAAAAACAAACATACATACAAAATTTACCCTAGTCTGTGTGTGTTTTAAGGAATTTAGACGTAAGTTCCAATGGGGCAGGGATTGATGTGAATGACAAAAATTCTCTGTACAGCGCTGCAGAGTGCTATATAAATGATGATGATGAAGTGATTGTAATATACTTAATGTAGGGAAGCCTGGTGCAACCCAGGGACTTCAGGGGAAATCTGTCCCTGTCTGAGAGATCTGCCCACCAGCACTGATAGATCCTGAATAATCTGAATCTGACAGTAACTGGCATGTGACGTTTTATTAAACTTACAAAGAATCAACTAATAAGGGAGAACTGATAAAGTGTCATGTGGTTAAAAAATAGATACATAAAAAAGGGAAAAAAGTAAAAATTAAATATAGTTAATCTAAAATTAAAGAGAAATAAAGATGTAACTTTTGCTTATTTCTCAAATGGTTTTATTGATTTGTACACATTTAATTAATATAAAGGAGTGCAAGTTACATAGTTACATAGTTGATGAGGTTGAAAAAAGACACCAGTCCATCAAGTTCAACCTATTTTGGATCTCCTGCGATCCTGCACTTATATTTGAAATTAATCCAGAGTAGGCAACCGCCCATCTGTTTCAATTTTGAAAATCCCCCCAGACTCAATATTGCAATCCAATTTTTACCCTATATCCACTACTATCCTTTATTTTAAATTAACGGTCCTATCCCTGGATACACCTTTCCGCTAAAAATTTGTCTAACCCTTTCTTAAACATATCTATTGAATCTGCCATCACAACCTTCCCTGGCAATGAATTCCATATCTTGACTGCCCTTACTGTAAAGAACCCCTTCCTTTGCTGGTTGTGAAATTTCCTCTCCTCTAACCTTAGGGGATGACCACGTGTCCTGTGTATGGTCCTTGGGGTAAAAAGTTCCCATGAAAGCTCTCTGTATTGACCCCTAATGTATTTGTACATAGTAATCATATCTCCCCTTAGACGCCTCTTTTCTAAAGTAAACATGCCTAAACTGGCTAACCTTTCCTCATAACTTAATGACTCCATACCCTTTATCAATTTTGTCGCCCTTCTCTGAACCCTTTCTAGTTCCAAATTATCTTTTTTATAGAGTGGTGCCCAGAACTGTACTGCATATTCAAGATGAGGTCTTACCAATGATTTATACAGTGGCAAAATTACACTGTCTTCCCTTGCATCTATGCCCCTTTTTATGCATGCCAATACTTTGTTTGCCCTTGCAGCTGCTGCTTGACATTGAGCACTATTGCTAAGTCTACTGTCTACGAGCACTCCCAAATCCTTTTCCATTATAGATTCTCCCAAATTAATTCCATTTAATTTATAGATTGCGTTCTTGTTTTTGATCCCTGAATGCATAACCTTACATTTATCTGTGTTAAACCTCATATTCCATTTAGCCGCCCAATCCTCCAGTTTATTTAAGTCCCTCTGTAGAGAAGCTACATCTTGCTCTGATTTTATTACCTTACAGAGTTTAGTGTCATCTGCAAAAATAGAAACTTTACTCTCTAAACCATCACCAAGGTCATTAATAAATATATTAAAAAGGAGTGGTCCCAGCACGGAACCTTGAGGAACTCCACTTAAGACCTTTGACCAATTAGAAAATGTTCCATTTATCACAACTCTCTGTTCCCTATTCTCTAACCAGTTTTCGATCCAAGTACAAATTTTGATTTCTAGACCCAGTTCCCTTATTTTGTAAACCAACCTCTTGTGTGGCACTGTATCAAAGGCCTTTGCAAAATCTAAGTAGACCACATCTACTGTCCTGCCCTGGTCTAAGTTCCCACTAACTTCCTCGTAGAAACTAATTAGATTAGTTTGACATGACCTATCCCTCACAAATCCATGTTGATTCCCACTAATAATTTTATTGCTTTATCAATAAAGTTGATTTCACTGATTTCTAATTTGGCTTTTGTGAGTCAGACCTCTCACTTCATAGGTGCTGCATACTTTAAAAAGCAAGACTCGGTAAGGTTTTAATTGTCCCTTTACATGTGTTGCTGTTACAGAGTCTAGGGTCTCATCTACAGGAGTTGCCTTGACTTTGGCAGGTGAACTTACCCCAACATAGCTATAGCTGACACATAGTGATTTATATATTGTTTGCTTTAGAGAACTGGATCTTTTGGATTTCACATACACAGTTGTCTTAATTATCCTGGCAACACTTTCTCAAATGATTTTATTTAAAGTAGCACACCTTGGTTTAACTGATTTCTAATTTGAGATAACTATGTTTATGAGAATTAATCAGTTTATTTTTTAGTAAATTTCTGTGTTTGAAATAAATGTGCAAAAGTAACTAAGTAATCATGAAAAATAGTATTGTTGTGTAAAGTCTTCCTAATAAAATATATTTATTTCTGTATGCTAACTAAGTAAAATATATGTTAATTCAATTATACATAACATTCACATACATAGCCTCCACACTCCATAAGAGAAAATTGAAGTCCCTGCCAAATCTATGGTAATGTATCCTAAAGGAATTTGATGCAGTAACAAAATTAACAAAACAAAAACAAAAACCTGAGGCTCTAGCCATTTGAACTTCTTTGACATAACAATCCCTGTCCTTGTTTATAACCCCCCGCCACCTATTGGTTATACCTACTGATGTTATTTAAAGGTGTCAGCGATGTTAATGTATATGTTAAGCCCATACTTGCCGACTCTCCTGGAACACCCGGCAGACTCCCGAGTTCCAGGTAGGTCTCCCGGACTCCCGGGAGAGCTGGCAATTCTCCCTCATCTGCCCACTTCCTAGTGAAGTGGGCAAATTTGAAGCCTCCATGATGCGAGTCTCTGAAAATCACATAATTTTGGCCCGCCCCCTGTTGTAAAATGCTGCGTTTGCGCCATTACGTTACAGTGGGCGGGGCCAAAATGACGCTATTCACGGCGCTCCGCCCCTCACATCCACCTCTACTCCGAGACTCCCAGAGGCCAGCCTAAAGGTTGGCAACTATGGTTAAGCCACAAGGCTTTGGAACTTAAACAAATTTCTATTTATTGAACTTGAATAAAAGATATATGTGCAGGTACTCACAGTTGCTATACATTAAGGTACAGCAGCAGTTCAGGCAATAACAGTATAATGCAGTTATACACTCTTGTATATACAGGATTGTAGATATGCAGATGGATATGTACTCAGTATAGATATACAGATGCAGGCAGGACTTTTTACTATGCTATACAGCCGTGCACTTTATGCTGTGGGCAGACAGACTCCTCTTACTAACTATTAGGAAGCCTCCGGTCACCTTCAAAAGTACTTTGGGGAACTTATAATATTGATGCCACGCAGCTACTATAGCTACGGCTTTCCCCCTCACTGCCTGGATGGAAGTAACGAAGCAAAGTCGAACTTCCTGTTTCTTGACACTGGCCGCACATGTGCAGTAGCGCTTTCAGAACGCATATATGTCCTGCCCCAATTCCTGTCCTCCTAGACAACCGGGGATAGAGAGACGGTTACGATGCCAGTGCAGGAGATGGAGCAAAAGCGCTCCATATACCAACACCTCCCCTCGCTTAGTAATGTCTTCTGTCACAAAGAAAAACAATTTCACTCTATCAAAAATCACATTTTTCAATAAAGTCTCTTTTTCTGTAACAAGACATCAAGGGTTAGTAAATAATGCAAATCATCAATTCTTGGAATTCTTTTGATTTTAGTGTAACACCCCCTAGTGGCGTTTTAGTAAACCCTACACCCCAGCGAACACAGGAGGGGTCACCTGGAGGGCAAGTTAGGTGTTTTGAAAAGTGACACAAGCTGGTTGCTATGGTGACAATCCAGCCCAGTCTGCTAGTGACTGAGATGAAGATGGGATTGTAGAAAAGGGGGAAAAAGAGATATACAAAGGAGACTGGGAGGAAAGAGATGGGATTTAGTAGCTGGGTACCTGGGAGAATGGTAAGGAAGTTTCCAGGCTCCCATGGCATTGCCTGGAAGTGTGAGCGCAGTGACTGCACAAGAGCAAGTACTGTGTGCCTGAAAAGGAGGATAGTCCCCAGAGCAGAGACCCCTGGAGAAAAGGGGGGAATTGCTGCAAATGACAGCATGCATACACTGTGGGATGTAGGAGCGGCATATCTGTTGGAGACAAGCTACACTGTCATTCTGGACTGTGAGTAGCTGCGGAACTACTGTGATCAGGACAACCTGGTATGTACTGTAATAAAGCCAGCAGTGTGGCTGCATATACAGAGGGGAGGAGTCCCTAATCCCACAGCGGGGGAGAACCCCATATCACTAAAGAGAACCCAAAGAGAGGGAGGGATAATTTGCATGGAGGAGTCCCTGCAAGAGGCTTGATACCTGAAGTGTCAGAGCGAGAGGCTCTGCGTACACAGAGAGAAGTGTCAGAGCCCAAAGGAGCCCAAAGGAGAAATCATCCCCACAGAGGAGGGGTGAGTTGCAGTTGAGAGTTACACAGCGTGTGTCTGAACTGCATTGAGAAGCTGCCTGCCTGTTAGCATCCACGTGAGTGCCTCTGCAGAGAAGGGGTGAACTGCAGTGAAGTATAAAGTACTGGAATGTAAGACACATGTGAATTATGTTATATTACATCTAGATTTACAGTCTCTTTATTCTACTCTATTCTACTCTATTTCTTTCTCCATCCTCCTATTCCTCCCTCACCAATTATGACTTCCCCTTCATTACTTCCATCCTCGCTAGTCTGTACACATGAAGTGTTTTGTCTCCTGCACAAACCACACTCACCAGCCTACATAAACATAAATAGACCTCACACCTACAAATCCTCCTCGCATGTGCTCTTTCTAATCCTGCTCCTTCTCATGGCTGCAGGTGATATCTCGCCTAACCTTGTGCCTTGTACAATCCCAATTATCTGCTCACACTCCTCGCTCCACCCCAAACCTTTCCATCCATCCCGTACTTCTAATTCGGCCAACTTTATCCACATATCTCCACTACCCTCTCTTCCCTTCTCCTGTGCAATATGGAACGTCAGATCTGTTTGTAACAAACTTACATCCATTCATGATCTATTAATTTCTAAATCCCTCAACAGAAGGTTGAGCCATTACAGAAACTTGTCTCACCTCCTCTGACACTATATCCCCTGCAGCTCTCTCCTATGGGGGACTTTCCCTCAGCCACACTCCCAGACCTGGAAACAGACAAGATGGTGGAGTAGGCATTCTACTCTTTCCAAGTGTTTCTACCTTCAGAGCACTGTGGCGCCTTACAAATCTACGATAATAATGATAATAATAATAATAGATAACATTAAGAACTGTGCTGGAGAGAGTAAGAAGCTGTATATATTTCTTTATTGCTGCAACCATTATGATTATCATGCTGGAGGAAGAGGAGTGTAAATAAAGAGTTTAGTTTGTGATAGAGATGGTCTGGTGCACAAATCATTGTGACTTTTATTGTACTGCACCACAGTGACATCCCCTGTGTCCCACTACTTACAAAGAAGCACCTGCATGTGCAGGGACCCCCTGGTCATTTACACCCATGTCCATCAGGTAGCCAGGGCTTTAGAAGGAGGTGCACTGTGTAACTTTTGCACCCCACACTACACACAGTGACAAGGGGTAACATTAGTCCAATGTCTTTTCTCAAAATTGATCATGTGTGACGTCTGCTTGAATACTTGCAAACATTAAGCTTCCAACAGCATTTCTGTAAGGGATTTTACTCATTTCCTTTATCTCTTCACTGCTTGTTGGTGACATTGCCTTTGTCATTTTTAAGCTTTTGTCCACAGGTGTGTTTGCTAGTTTTGCATCAAACATCCCCAACTTGGTAAGTATATTTTCGATGTACGAAATTGACAGACAAAGTCACAAATAAAGTGAATCTTACATCCACTAAAATTCAGGTCTAAATGGAGAAATCAAAGCGGAATGGAGTATAGTACTAACAGCGAATTACCTAACGATGAACGTAGGCACAAATGATGAAAATAAACATAAGCCAGAGGTAGCGCGGCAGGAGTGAGACATTCGGTCCGTGGGCAGTGGTCGGAGGAGTGGGTAGTGCACTTACCGGTCTCTCCAGGTGGAATATCCGGATCCTCCGGTTCTGGGGTGTAGCCTCTCCACAATCTCTCACGCTGTCTCTCCTCTCCTTCCTATCGCAGATGGCTTGTCTGTAGAGGAGAGGGTGTGCATGCATGACCCTCTTAACGGGTAAATTCCGCCAGATATGGAGATGTTTTGCAGGCAATAATATCAATATTATGAATAAGAAAAGTAGGTTCCATACGCGTTTTGCCCCATGGGAGGCTTCCTCAGGGAAAGTAGAACTTCAATCTAGTAGTAGATCATCAACATACACAACTAGGAAGAACATCTTTTCCTCGATCATTTTGTGATACATGCAATGATCAGTCTGTGACCTATTAAAGTCCATGTCTAGCAGTACAGCATCAAGTTTAATGTACCAACATCGACTACTTTGTATAAGACCGTAAAGTGACTTTTTTAGGGGGCAGAATTTACCTTCTTTGTAGACACCGTCATTGTAGTGTTCATGTGGCTCCATGTAAATCTCCTCTAACAATTCTCCATTTAAAAATGCAGAATCAAAATCAAGCTAATACAATCATGGATAGTGGAGATGGCAATCAGTAACCTCAGGTTGCTGTATCTGGCAACAGGCAAGAAGATCTCTCTGTAATCGATCCCAGACTTTTGTGTGTACCCCTTGGCAATAAGGTGGGCTTTATAGTGTGCGATGGTACCATCCACATTCACTTTCTTACAAAAGACCCACTTGTTCCTGATCGTTTTGCGGTTACTTGGCCTGTCATCCATCCATGTATGATTGTCATCAGAGCTGTTAACTCTGTATCAATGGCCGTTTTCCACTGTTCCCAGTCATTGCTTGATTTTGCCTCTTCAATGTTTTCGGTCAAAAAAGGCTAGGTTAGAGAGCTCCTTGTTATATTTTCTAGGGGGAATACCTTTGTTATTCCTCATAGAACTTCTGTTTTCATGTTGGGTATCAGCAATTACATATTCTGTCTCAGACACGCTTTTTGCTGCCTGAACATCCAGTGTCACAAGCTTTTCTTGTGGTTGCAGTTCCACCCTCCACTAGGTGGTGTGTTTTTGTGAAACACCACATCTCTGTATTTGATAAGACATTTGTTGTTAATGTCCCAAACTCTGTATCCTTTACTCTGTTGGCAGTACCCGAGCATGATACACTCCACTGACTTGGAATCTAACTTTCTTCGTCTTTCTTTAGGAATATGTGTATATGCCTTACAGTTGAAGGCACAGAGATGAATGTCAGTTGGCTTTTAACCGGACCATGCCTCCTGTGGCGTTTCACCTTTCACAGCTACTGTGGCCGCTCGGTTTTTAAGGTATACTGCAGTGGACACTGCTTCTGCCCAAAATCTTTTCAAGATAGTCCATGCTCACTCAATAATTGTTCTGTTTGTTTTCTCACATGGTTCTGTTTGGCATGTAAGCAATTGTTAGTTGGTGCTGTATGCAATATTTTCTTAAGAATTCAGTTAAAGTCCTGTTGTCGTATTCTCCGCCATTGTTGGATCTTAAGTTTCAGAGCTGTTTGAGAGTCTGCAAGGCTCTTGTATTCCGCAATTTTCTCTACGACTTCACTCCTAGTTTTTATGAATTAGACATGTGTCATCCTAGTGGTGTCATCAATGAGTGTCAGGAAGTATTTGTAACTACTGACCGATTTCACCTTCACTGGACCACACACATCATTATGCACTAGAGCTAGTGGTGATTCAGCTCTAGTTGTTGACTTGGGGAAAGGGCAATGAGTTTGCTTACCTTTTATACAGGTCTTTCATGTTGGTCTCTCAGAACTGCTCACAGTGATGCCTGTCACCATCAGCAAGCCTTTGGACATTGTCATATCCCAGATGACCCAATCTCTTATGCCACAGCTCCATTGATTGATTGGTGTTTGAAGCCGCAATCGTATGACATTCTTCCTTGTACAGGACATAAAGTTGGTTACACTGGTCTGCTGTTGCAATTACAATACCTCTCTGGTTTTGAATCACACATTTGCCCTCTGTGAATCGGACCTTGTACCTTTTTCTCTCAAGGATGCTTATAGCGATAAGGTTGGTTCCCAAATCTGGTACTTACAGGACGCCTTGGATGTCTGTGGTGTTAATCTCACATTTTATTCTTAGGCAAACTGTGATTGTCCCGACCTTCAATGCAGTAAAAACTTTATCTCCGATTCCTTTTACCGAAATAGCAGCTAAAGTGTCTTGTGGCCCCCAAGTCCATATACCAGCAGTCCTTCTGCTGACTATCTGCTACATTCAATTTTTCACGCTTCTTCTGTTGCGTAACACTTGAAACTTTCAGCCTACATTCAGATGCTTTGTGCCCCATATTATGACATATGAAGCATTTTTACTTGGGTTTCTTAGACTTCACACTTTCTGTGAGTAGAGCAGTATTCTCAGCTTTTGCCTCAACAGGAATCCTCTGCAGCAGCTTAGCTCTCATGATTTCTGTCGTCAACATTACACTCCAAAGCTATTACATACTCTGGTGTGAGATTCTGCAGCATCGAACATTGCGACTTCCTCATTGTCCACCTGTGCTCTCACAGATGCCAATTGCTGGGATATCAACAGCATTTTGTCTATGTACTCATCCATGTTCTCACAAGTACTCAATTTAGTCCCGTACAGTGTACGCCTCAAGTTTAACCTCCTCATCAGACTTTTGTCCTCATACGCAGTTTACAGAGCAGTCCACATCACACTTGCTGAATTGTTATCATTAGTGATATTATTATTATTATTATTCATTTTTATTTATAGGGCGCCACAAAGTATCCGTAGCGCCGTACAAGGACAAACAATGGCACAGTACAAGGTGAAACAGCACAGTACAAGTAACAGTAAGCACTATAACTCTGAGGGCTCAGGCACAGCATGAAAGAGAGGGAGGGAGGGGAAAAGTGAGTATAGGCAGGTAACTATGGCCTAAGAGGGTGGGCACGGATGACAGGTTGAGAGTCACTGAGGGGAGTGGAGAGAAGCGAGAGGAGACAGAGGGCAGAGGGACTGAGAGGAGGTGAGCTGAGTAGCTGGAGAGCGCAGTTAAAAGTGATAGAAACAGAAGGTAGGAGAGCCCTGCTCAAAGGAGCGCACAATCTAAAGGGAGGGGAAGACAGACAGACACATGGATGAGACGGAGAGACGGGAGAAATGGAGACGGAGTCGAGGAAGGGGGAGAAGGGAAGAAGGAATGAGAAAGAGAGGTAGCCGACCGGTGGGAGTTAAGGCATGAGACTGGAAGGCTTTAAGGAAAAGGTAGGTTTTTAATGTTCGTTTGAAAGAAGACAGATTAAGGGAAGTTCTGATGGAGCGGGGGTAGATATACACGTGCGGTGCGGTGGAGCGGTGATAGAATACACGTGTTGTTCTACAGCTACGCCAATGGTGCCCATGGCTTTATTCACCTCATGAGCATTTGGACTGTTACCTGGATATACTGTGACTTTCCACAACTTTTCCTGCATTAATTGCATTTGCATTGCAAATGTTCACGTTGCATAATTCTCAAAACTTTTTAATTTAGCGAAGTTCATACTGGTACCTGTGCTGTCCATTTTTCTTTGTGCACTGAAAAATGGACTACTCTGTAGTATATCAGCTTCCTTTAATTCTTTTTGTACTATTATCGTTCTTTACGTTTAAGTGTGTACTTTAACACACGGTGCTGGGCCCATAACCTCTTCGTTATACATTCTGATGTTATTTAAAGGTGTCAAAGGTGTTAGTGTGGATGTTAAGCCACAGCGCTTCTGAACTTAAACAGGTTTCTGTTTATTGAACTTGATTGAATAACAGATATATGTGCAGGTACTCACAGTTAATATACAT